>NC_056744.1:1121829676-1121892176 GCF_019279795.1 Protopterus annectens
CACATTCAATATTTGTTGAACAGTAGGACATATGTCCCAACAGTAGGTTTGGTGTAAAACATACCCATTGATTTGTGTGTTTAGATTATTGTTGCAGATATGGTGGGGGGGTGGGGACAGATGTCAATTAACAACTTGTATACCCTTGCAGTACTTACAACTTTAATGATCATTGCTCTAATCATTATTCTACAGGTATTATTACAATACCCTAAGGCCTTGGTTTGAGCAGTGGTATGTTTGTACACAGTGTATACGTCAACTAATAGCTAAATTATACTTGTCTTACCTGGTAGACCTGTGGAGGGAATGTTTGTTAACACTACCTGACTGTTTCTACACATATTCCCAGATTCCTAGTTATATTTCTGCACATACCTCTCAACCTCTTAATGCAAAAAATCTGTACAAAGCTTGACAAACTGGGGGTACAAATAGGGAAATATTTTAAATATTGCACTTATAAACTTTTAGAAAGTTGCTAAAGTAACAGGATTTAATATAAATTTTCTGATGGATATGAAGTCTGAAATTTATATGTATGTCATTATTTGGTGACTATAATACTGAGATCATCCCAGTGATTTACCAGGAAAATAGAGGAACAGGCCAAAAATATGAGGCAAATATCTGGACATTCTGACAAATCTGTACAGTTGAGAGGTATGATTATGCATACAGCTTACTACGACTCCTTGGATTCGAACAATGGCTGTGTGTGCTAAAAATACAACAATTTGTGTTTCATCAGAGTGAACTATTTAGAAAGTGCTGTCATTCCTTTCTGTGTTTTCTATCTCAGTCTCTCTTGGTTGTACAATCTGACCTTGTAATTACAGCATTCTTATACAGACATTCCTAGACATATTTTGTATGTAGCACAGTGTGAGAGACAGTTGGCACAACAGTACTATTCACATACCAGATCTTGGTGAATGCAACATGTGAGGCCATACAATACCAGAGTAACCACAACCAATCCAGGATTTAGAACTTTATTGCCAGGCAGTTATACTTTTATTTAAATATGACCTATATGGGACTATTACTGTCATATTGTCTGGTTTATTCAGTGGAAACCTTACACATTTTTTATAGTGCCAGGTGACATTTTTTTTATTTTACTTCCCGGTTTACAGATCAAACCAGCGATGTCTTTCCCTGTGTCTTCACAAATCTGTTATTTTTCTTTATTACCTTATGTTGTTTCTCTCTCCAGTTCACACTCTATTTTAATTCCAGTTTCATTTTCAGGTAATCCAGTCCAGATAGTCCTAAAAATACTATGGGTCTATTAGTGTAACTACCACATGCTGAGCACAACACTGGCCGTATTATTGTATACTGCACTGCACTGCACTAAAATATCTGCAGCGCAGTCTTCATTTTTGGTAAGCTCAAATATCCCTGTATAAATCACTTGATTTTCAGTTGTGCTCAGTAAACAAATATTCTACAGTCTCAGCTGTACAGTTAAGAGGCCATGCTTAAGTCCCGCAGCCCTGTTTCAGCATAATCTAAAAATAGGAGATAAAGGCCTTGTAAACCATAAACTAAAAATGAAGTAAGAGATCAAATAATAACATCAGAGATTGCAAGATATTTAGGAAAGTGTCAAACAGCAAACATAGGATTGTCGAATTTGATTCCAGTCTAGTAACTAATTCACCTTAGATAATGGCAATACCGAATTCCATTCAGTATGACTATGTTAGGTTTCTAGATTCATTGGTGTGTACTAGGCTAACAACTACTGGGGCCTTTGTAAGCCATGCATCACAAATATTTGACAAGTTTGGTACCCTTGATAAGTGTAAGCAGGGGCTTAGTAAATGAAAATTTACAAGCAGGGGCCTATGAATTGAACCATTTACAGGTGTCGGTAGCCTTTAGAGACATATGTTCTAAACTGTGGATGAATTTCCTGCTCCCCACCCAACTGTCCAAGATACACTTGAATTGGGTTAGAAAAGAACTCTTCTTCACATGTATGGGCAGTCTGTTCCAGAGAAGGGCTAGTTTCTGGGATACATACCATTCTCTCCAGCAGGTCCTATTTATATCACAGGCAATATTTAAGTCATTAGAATGGGTCATTTTGATGCTGCTTGTTTTGCAGATATGCAGAAAGTCCATCAGGTTGGTGGGTGACAATGTCCTGTATGCCAGGCATAAATCTCCTCTCAACAGCCTGTAGGAGACAAAATACAGGGCCAGCATATTGAGGCAGTCTGCATAAGACATGTTACTTATACTTTGAATTGTTTTAGTTAGGAATCTCTGTGGATGTTCCAATTGTTGGATGTGTCGGGTTAGGTATGTACCCAGTGGCAGCTCATGCTATTGGACTGAAGGACTGTGGCCACATCAGCTGTAAAATGAAAGAAAACAGAATTGTAAAAATAAGTAGCTGCGAGTCCCGGAACTGCACATGTGTGCTCTGTGAGTTCCTATCCAGACTGCTGTTTAACCAGTCCAGATTACGAAGAGAAGGCATCGATGTACAGACGCCCAGAAGTTTATGCAGTTTGTAACTGCACAGACTGGAAGGAGATTGGACAGCAACATCTGTAGTCACGTACGTGGATGGATAGCAACTGACTGGCTCCAGGGAAGGGAATTAGTATTTGATGCTCTTGTTGCAAAGGAATTGGGTACAGAAGTTGCTGCAAGGGAATATACAGGTACTGGTGTGTGTGTGTGTGTGTGTGTGTGTGTGTGTGTGTGTGTGTGTGTGTGTGTGTGTGTGTGTGTGTGTGCGTGTGTGAGTGTGTGTGTGTGTGTGTGTGTGTGTGTGTGTGTGTGTGCGTGTGTGTGTAAAATGCCCCAGTTAAATAGACCTGGTGGCTAGAGTTACTCAGGCTCAAACATCACCACTTGTGAAAACTGTTCAGATTTTTGCCTCATATTTTTGTTCTGTTCTGTTCCTCATAAAATCTGTGTTTTTTCTGGATTTTTATAATCAGTGAAGGATTGAATTCACTAAATAATGACAGGCATTTGAATTTCAGACTTCATATTCTTCAGAAAATACACGATAACACAAAACCATTTATTCTAGCAATTTTCTAAGTTTATAAGATCAATATTTGAAAATTGTCCCTATTTGGGGGTTGTATTCCCACATTATTGGCTTTGTCCAGGTTTTTTGTGCTAAGAGGTTGAGAGCTATGGTGAGAACTGAATTGACTGAATATGTTTGGGGGCTGTATTCCCCCATTATTGGCTTTGTCCAGGTGTTTTGTGCTAAGAGGTTGAGAACTGAATTCACTAAATGATAGCCATTTAAGTTTCAGTCTTCCAGTCTTTCAAGAAGCAGCTCTTCTGTCATAGTAGTATGTTGCTTTGACTATAATGCACAGGGTCCTCGGTTCAAGACTTGGCAGTGAAATGCATGGTGGCAACACAACTTTTATTCTCACAACTTTCCAAGATTATACAAGCAATGTTTAAAATGTGTCCCTGTTTTTTGGACTTTTGTCCCTCCCCCAATAAATTTTGTTTTTTTCCAGATTTCTTGTGCTGCAAAGCTGAGGGATACAGTTGAGTGTCAAGTGGATTTTACAAGGAGCTGAGAGCTTCAGGGGAAGAGAAGTTTAGTGCTGTTTATGCTGAGTCAGCTTGCATTGTTAATAGCATAACACATTGAATACTTGCTTTTGATGCAGAAGTCTGTGGATTCTACTCCTGCAGTATTTAGATGCATTGCTGATACTGTACTGTGTTGTACTTTTAAAGGGGTTGGATGCCGCAGTCTTGAGAATGTCCTCTTTGGTGGAGATACCTAGTAACTATGAACCTGTTATCAGTTTGCCATCCATTCCCTATTGCAATATTACTAGCTTATCATTTTTTTAATGTAACAGTCAATTTATTCCTCAAGTGCAGCAGGCACCTTATTTGTAGATGAAACAATGGAATATAAAGTTATTTGCTAGCAGCAATTTCTTCATTAGTTACAGATCGCTTTAATGTGGAATTATTTAGATGACTTTTACTTCTGCAGAGATTGTGAATATTTACTGATACTGGTGGATTGTAGAAGTCTGAGCAGACTTTTATGGTGGAAATGTTCTGAATTGGGCAGTTTTGTCATTATCGGTGCATTCATTTTGTTTCATTGTTTACTGGGAAAATATTCAAAGCAATAAATTTAAAATGGCCTCTAACAACTTTACTGTATTATACAAGGAATATAATTTAATACAATCAGGAAGGTGCTTATTGATTATCTGATCAGCTCAAGTACGCCCCTTCCCAGTTTTTGGTTGGAGGTACTCGACATCAACTGTCTACAACCACAAACTTTTTTTGTTATTGAATATTTTCACTGATTGAATCTGAATGCTACTGAAAGTGATGAAGCCAGACTAAACCAATCACTTCCCTTAGATCTTCATTTTGTTTTTGGGGGGGAGGTAATTATTATCCACACCTAGGGAGCTAAGTCCGTCATGTAAGATTTCTGCTGTACAATTCTGCCGCCTGAACTATACCTCTCAACTGTCCAGATTTTCACAGAGTGAATAGATTTTTGCTTCTTATTTTTGGTTTGTTCATCATAACATTTGTGGTTTTCTGGCAAATCATTTAGGAATGAAGTCACTTAATAAAGACATACATTGAGTTTCAGACTTTGTACCCTTCAGAAAATGCATGATAAGCAAGACCTGTTATTTTATCAATGGTCTTAAATTTATACAAGAGCAATTTTTAGTACTGTTTGTTTGTTCCCCCAATATATTTGGCCTTGTCTAGATGTCCTGCATTATTGTAATGATTAGAGTTACAGATTACTTTTATTTTAGACGTGTATGTAGATTTTCTTATTTTACCAGCTGCAAAACTTGACAGTACTAATATTTAAAAAGTGTCCCTTCTTTGACAGGTTCCCAGCTGTATTGTGTGGCTATTTTATATTTTTGCATCACATTTTTACTCCGTTTTTCATAAAATTGTGGTTTTCTGACAAATGAGTGGCAAATCATTAAATATTGATGTTAGAAAATAATGACAGACATTTGAGTTTTAGATTTCATACCCTTCAGAAAATTCATACTAATGCAAGACCTACTGTTCTATTATCTTTCTAAGTTTATAAGAGCAATATTTAAAAATTGTCCTTATATTTGGACCTTTGTCCCACTTCTATTTGTGGCTTTTTCCAGATTTCTTGCTCTGAGGTTGAGAGGTATGACAAATGTGTCAGGGCCTTCATTGTCAGCCAGAGACATTTCAAATTGTGACATACTTGTTGTACCCCACTCCCCTATATAGTGACTCTGGATGTGTCCAAGCAAGGCAAGGAGCAGTTATGCAGAGTAAGTGTGCAAACCCGATCCAAGGTAGACACAAGTACTACAGTGGCTTTTCATCTATCCTTGATTTTGCAGAATGTTCTGGTTTTCTGTCATATTTATATACTGTTGATTTATGCTTATTATTCAGAAAATGCATATTGTTGCAGTGCCTGTTGCTCTGTGTTTAAGTAGCAATGCCTTAATGACTATCAGGTAAGCTTGTCTGAGATTGTAAGATGCAAGTAAGCTTTAATAAGCATACTGTTAAAGAATTATCAACATTGAATGACTTTTTGTTGTTGCCATGCAGAGAATATTTACATGACTATATAACATATAAGCCTTAGGTATTGAAATGCGTGACTGTATTTGTAATAAAGGACAGGATTACAGTATTTTCAGACCCTCATTACATTTGTTTGAGACTTGCAGTCATCTTTGCAGGCTTTAACCGTAAACTAAACAGAATGCCAATCTATCATGTGTGGTCCATAACCTGTGCAGTAATCCTTTAAGCAATTTATGTTGAGCTTGTTTGTTGTTTGCTGTTCATTTTTTATTTTGATCATGTTTTCCCATGAAACAAGTAGATAGTTGTCAGGCAGCAGGTCTTTTTTGGATAAAAAACATTTTTACAAGTGGAGGTAATCCGTATTACAGAGATTGCTACTTTCAGCATATTACTTGATACTTTTATAAAGCTGAGTATAAATTATAATTAGAACTGCAGTGCAAGGAGAAGTGGTTTGATTTGAATGCTGCTTGTTTTTTATACTTGATTTCGGCTGGCATTCCAGTAATATATTTAAAAAGTAATTTATTTTTTTCATGCCTCACAACCTTTTTGTTTCCATCCAGATGTTAATTAAGCTTCATGTAGTCAATGCACTGAAATATTTTTTTTCCTCTCCAATTCATTTTGTCTTGATTGGACTCTCATAATGAAAGTTTGGCACACAGGACAGCATATTTAATTAAAGTCCCAGTTTTTGTGGTTTTGAGCATAGCTCTGCCCCTTTCTAGTTGGCCACATCCCTTCCCATTGACCCCACCTATTCAGCCGTCTCCTGCAGCCCCCACTTTGATTTGAACTCACCAGCTGCCACTGTACGTAACAAAGGAGCATTGTATTCACTGATATGTCTGGTAAATGCTAAATATAGTGGAACAATGAGACTTGGACCTAGATGCCATACCTTTGTTTATAAGTTGCACAACATAGAATGATTTCCTCACTGCTGTAGACATCTGATGGTCAAAGGCTAGATTATTGTTCATGTGTGTCCCCAAGTCCCTGACTACTGGGTTAACTGGGGTGTATTGTCAATATGATAGTTACCAGAGGTGGATAACTTCCCAAAGGATACTATTGTGCATTTGTTGGCATTTAGTTTTAGTCCATGACTCCAACACATTATTTGTCTGTGTCAGCCCTTCCTGGAGAGCATTGTTGTCAGTGTAGGATTCTATGACAGCTCCTAATTTGCAGTCATCTGCACGTTTGATTAGTCAGAGGCCCTTGACATTAACACACTGACTTTAAAGAAGTAAATGACAAAAATGAGCAGTCCCAAGACCAATCCCTGAGGGACTCCACTTTTGACTGACCTCTTTGTAGAGGTGGACCCCCCAGTTCTAACTTTCTTGTCTAGTCTGTGAGCCAGCTGGTTACCCACCAGGTGATATAAGGGTTTATACCTAACCTCTTCAGTTTAACAACAATGCCAAAGTGGTCAAATACCTTGGCCAGTTCAAGGTAGGGGCAGTGTGAACTGTTTTGCCCTCATCCATTGCCTTGATGACATTCTCAGAGAAGATCACCAGGTTGATTAGGCATGACCTGCCCTTGATGAAATGGGGGGTTGGGTCCAGTGTTTGGAGGTTTCCTATGTCATTACTGATCATTTCCATGATAATGTTTTCCATGGCTTTGCATATGAGACTAATGGCATTTATGGGTATGAGGATTAAAGGGTCTGTAGATGGAAAGTCTTTGTGCAATGGAATGACTGTTGCTGTTTTCCATTCATAAGGCACAAAACTGTTTGGAGACCACTGTTAAATAGAGATTCCAGAAGGTCTGATAGGTCATCATTCCTGCTATTTAGAAGGATATTGTCTGGGCCCATTAATGCAGTGTTCTTGGCTTTACAGAGAGTATTGAGGACCCATTCCCTAGTGATAGTAGGGCAACTTATATTTGATGGTATTTCCTGAAGGGAGGTTGAGGATGAGAGAGAGGTAAAGTTACAGATGAATTTGCCTACCAGTAGGTTTGCTATATCTCATGGCTCAGTAGAGGTGGTTCTATTAACAATTGTATTGCCTTTAAGGTTGTGGAAATAGCTAAAGAATGCCTTGTTGTAGTCCTTGGCCTGGTCAGCCCAATTTTCTTTAAATTTGATATTGGTAGACTTTATTTGTCCTCTGAGTTGTTTGTTTAGCTTGATGAGAGTCCTTTTATCCTGCTGAGTACCACATCTCCTAATTTTTGCAAAGAATTTCTTCCTTCAGTTATGCAGTTTATTGATGTTGTGATTCCACCAGAGTGTTTTTTTTTAGTTAGTTCTGTAATTAATCCTGGTGGTTACAGCCTCTATGCAGCTACTTACATGCTTATATAGGTTTTCTGTGAACAGTTCTGCATAGGCAGTAGTGTTCTCATGGCTTATGAGGGCTTGAAATGTTGCCAGGTTATCACTTAGTATGAAGTTAGCCTTTGAGTAGTTCTTGAACACTTCAGGGTTAGCTTTGACTCTGGGTTTTATTTTTACTTCATAGAATACCATTTTGTGATCTGACCTTAGCAAAGAGGACATTACACTAGGGGTGTGCAGCGTTATCCCATATTAGTGAGGACCAGATCCAGTATGTTTGCGCCCCTGGTCATTGTATTGAAACTCTGGTCCAATTAGTTTGTATTTAAAACATCCTGGAATCTCTGTGCCTACAAGTTTGGTGCCATATGATTCCCAGTTAATAGTGGGGTAAATAAAATTGCCCATGAATATGATATTGGTTAGTGTTTGCATAAGCTTAAAAACATGTTATGGGTTTCCTGCATCATAGATGGGGATCTATAGTTTGCAAGAAAGTGGTATGGGCTAGGACCAAGAGATCATTATTTAAATGTAGAGACTAATATGTTATAAATTATAGTACATTTTGAATACCAAATGATTTCAGACAGATGCAAGTAAAGAATATTTAGCACATTACAGACTCATCATCTTCTTTCAGCTGTTCCCATTAGGGATCACCACAGCAGATCATCTGTTTCCATTTCTTCCTGTCCTCTGCATCTTGCTCGGTCACATCAACCACCTGCATGTCCTCTCTCACCACATCCATAAACCTTATCTTAGGCCTTCCTCTTTTCCTGTTACCTGGTAGCTTCATCCTTAGCATCTTTTTCCCAATATACTCAGCATCCCTCCTCAGCACATGTCCAAACGAACATAATCTCGCCTCCCTGGCTTTGTCTCCAAACCTTCTAACCTGGGCTGACCCTCTAATGTACTTATTCCTGATCCTGTCCACCCTCATCACACCCAGTGCAAGTATTTAACATCTTTAACTCTGCCACATCCAGCTCTAACTCCTGCCTTTTTGTCAATGCCACTGTCTCCAATCACTCCTGACACTCTTCTCCACCCACTCCATCCTGCCCATACTCTCTTCTTCACCTCTCTTCCACACTCACCATTACTCTGAACTATTGATCCCAAGTATTTAAACTCATCCACCTTCACCATCCTCTACTCCTTGCATCCTCACCATTCCTCTATCCTCCCTCTCATTCGCACACATATATTCTGTCTTAGTCCTGCTGACCTTCATTCCTCAGCACATTACAGACTAAACATCAAAATAGCTCTGATAATATTTATTGTGTAACAGTTTTAATGTAAAAAGAATAATTTTAATATTGGACACATGAATTGTTTTATTTGATATTATAGAATGAAACAGGCTGCATCAAAAAATCTCTCAGGCAGAAATTGCTTGGTGTGTGAAAATGGTGTTACATTTATCTTTTACAAAGAAAAAAAAGTGAAGACGTGGCATTTTAAAGGTTGATCATTTAACTAATTATACCTGAATGAGGTCTTCATTCCCTTTTTGTCTTTTGATACCCTGTACTTTTTCTTCCTCAGTTTAATTTGATCTTAATTCAATAGAAATTAAGTCTGATCAACAGACTAACCTTTTGGTAAACTACAGACTGAGCTCCTACAACAACGAGATATCAGTTTGTCATGGTTGGTTCCATGGTATAGAAGGATAGATCCCTAACTGTGACCCAGGTGATTTGGTTTTGATTAGTGAGAACTGCACCTGAGGATTGAGATGGAGCGATAGGCTAAGCAGCAGTCTTTTACCTGCTCTCTTATCACAGGAGGAAGGGATGGCAGTCCCAATGTCAATAATGAGATAAATATCCCAAGCATACAGACAAAGGGAAATGTTCAGATAGAGTCCATGAATTTAATGGCCTTACATAAGCGCATGTCATGTGCAGGGGGAGGGGTAGAAGACAGAACAAAAAAATTCCCTATGGCCGTATAACACCGCCCTGTTATGTATCTGTCTTTTCTCAGACATTGAAAACATAACGTCAGATTAGATTTGGGGTTAGGAATGACTCATGATGTGTGAAAGACATTTTACTATTGATATCCTGAAACTGCATTCATCAACTGGTCACATGGTTACCCAAAATTTGAAATCTGTAATGTTGAAAAAGAGGCCAAGTCAAAACTGAATACATCCACACCAGTAGTTCAATGTATTCGACATAGCAGGAGGTGACAGCAGTCACCCATGCTATGCAGCTTAATGTACCATGACATTCCACAGTCAACCATACGTGTATTTTACTACATGTAGGGTGCAAGCCCCCCTGCACTCCCTCCATGTGGGGATGCTCCCCCCACACCCTCTGCAAATTATATATACCAACTCTGAGATAGAACTACAGTAAGGAAATGGGTTAATTCCCTGTTCATCACTGAACATCACCCGTTCGCTGTAGTGTGGTCAATGTTTTTTTGTTGGGCATTCTGCCCATTGGAAAAGTGCCTTTCGAACACATGCTGATTGAGTACAGGCACTTCGCAAATTCAATAGTAAACCATGAAAGACATATGCTGCAGTTGATGATCTGTTGCAAACAGACTGACAAATGTACAAGTAAAAAAGACCCTGAGTTGTCATGGACATATAGTTGGTGGGACTGGCTGCTGTAAAAAATTAAAACTGCTTGGTAGTTCTTAGAGTGTGAGCCTATGAGGTGATGTCATATCTTTATAATGAGGTGAAAAGGTATTCTTCTGATTGGTGCAAGAAGTATATCTGTGATTTATTAACAGATGTTACACAGAATGTAATATCATGCTAAGAGTGTTATCCTAATATGATTTTAAATTGATTCTGGCAGTTGCTGAACTTAAACAAAGAAATTAAAAAAACAAAAATAATACACTAAATAATATTTTAGAACATTGATGTATGTTCTTTATTATGATATTAAAACCATAACTTTTAACTAATTGCAGAGTATCATATTACAAGTTGGCAGTCACCCATTTGCAAAGTTAATAGCATTTTTGGGGTGTCGGCATTTAAAATTGTTATGTATTATTTGACTTCCTCATCAAACATGACAATACTCCTTAATGCTGGCTGCTTATTTATGTATTTATTTGTCTTTGTTTTGTTAATACTTTTAATCTCTTAATGAAATGTCAAGTAAACAAATGCAAATATCTAATAATTACACACAGTACTTAAAGCTTTATTGCCAATCTATCAGGCAAAGTTCCTTTTAAGTTACTCTAAAAGCTTAACAATTGATGAATAAAGGATATATTTGCAGAAATGTGAACCTTCTTTCCAGTGAAGAGAAACAGTAATGCTCAATTTATTTTGATGCTGAGAACACATTTGTTTAATATTTTATTGCTACTAAGAAGAAACAGATCCAACATTTTGGAGAGGAGACTTCATGGAAAGTACAGCTAAATGTAGAGAAAAACTGGTAATGTTAATATATGACAAATAATAATAATAATATTATGTCTGTTGCCTCTGTTTTAGGTGCAAATATGTTAACACCCAATTCATTAAATGGTAACATTTCAGCTCTGCTGTTTTCTTTATCACTTTAATTTAAAGAATAAGTCTGACATTTTCCTTATTAAGATGGTTGTGTGATATGTCTTCTGTGTTTGTTCTAATGAAATATACAGCCGAATGCTTCTGTATTCATGAAAAAGGACAAATGTGTGTCACACATAATTAAAAGCGCAATACAGATTATTTTTCTTTACAGACATATGAGGTCTAACTTAATATCAAAATGTGGTATTCTAAAAAAAACGTATTAGTTTTTACAGAATAATCATTAGGCCAGAAAAAATCCATATTTTCAAAATAAGATGTGCCCTTACTAAAATAAATGAAGAAGATATTAACATGACACATTTCAGTATAACTGTACAGATAATTGAAGAGATGTTGTATTGACAAAATGATAATTACTTCTAATATATAACTGATGCATAGCAATATCTTTAAAACAAATTTATTTATTGTACTTAAATGAGGATGGGAAGAAACACTGCATTTTAAAGCAAAGGACTGAAATAATTTGTTTCACTTTCCAACTCCATTCAGTATGAAAGTGATGCTCCATAATAAAATTAAGTACCCACTCTTTTTATGCAAAATTCATTTGCACTCTGCTATCTTAATCAGGCATAACTCTGCTCTTGTTTGACAAAGGCAACGGATTAGTGTTCAGCTGCTACTTGGAATGGGAGAGCTGATGCATGTGTAGGATTTTAATGAGACATGAAAACATTATTACATTGCTTTGAATGGTGTTGCTTGCCTGATCTTGATGGATTTGCTCTCAGAAAGCATAAAACATAATACAATAAGATCAGGCAGGCAATATCTTCCAACTGCAGGAATGTTTTCCTTTTTTAAGTACATTCTAGATAATAAGTCATGCTACTGTCTGCATTATCCATTCCACGAGGCATGAAGAAATTAAAGGTAGAACGGTCCTGCATTCATATTTTGGCTAACAGTACTTATACAGTCAATAATATCTTTTGGGTTAAATCTTATATGACTTTAAATGCACATGTATCCTGTGGTATTGAATTGTTGGGGTATGGGGTATGAATATTAATATTCAAAAAAATGCTCATTATTTCTGCACAGTGTAGCACATATACTGGCCTGCATACCTCTCAACTGTACAGATTTTCACACAGTGTCCAGATTTTTGCCTCATATTTTTATCTGTTTTCATAAAATTGTGGTTTTCTGCCAAATTAGTGGCAAATCACTAAAGACTGAAGTTATAAAATAATGACAGGCATTTGGCTTTCAGACTTCACACCCTTCAGAAAACTCTTGCTAATGCCAAACCTGTTGTTCTATCAGCTTTCTAAGTTTGTGTGATGGCTGTGCCCTTGCCCAGCAATCAAGGAGCCTCAATCCTCACCACTAACACCAGGGAGGTCATCTCCTAGAAGAGTAAAAGGATAACTAATACACATAGTAAAGCACAATTTCCCTTAAATGCACACAGAGATCACAGTCACTCTGGGGCTGGTTGCTCCCTTGCTGTCCAGGTCCCCATTAAGACTCCCCACTGGCACAGCTATAGGGTCCAGATCTCAGCCTAGCTGGCAAGCTAACCTCCAGTACCCTCTCTGTTCAACCAGTGCTTCGTGCCCCTGCTCAGGTAGCTGACACACACCCACACTTTATACAACTTCACAGACACTCCTGGGAAAGGCTGACACAGATTCTCCAGCTGTGCCCATTTACCCAGACTTTATGGTAGTAATTCCTGTCACCACCAGCTAATATTATCAGCTACCCAAAGGCCCTTGAAAGGGTGTCCAATAATTACTGTGCAATATTATTATCCAATTGGTAATGTGACTATTCAGTCTAAGGCTTATTTGAGTGGCCTATTATGATAACCTCTATAAATATGCAATGTACTCTAGAGCCTATCTCTACACAAACCAGCCACAGGTAAAGGTTTTTAAAATATTTAATAATAAATAATTAAAACACAAGACAATACTACTACACCACAGAGATATCTAACAGTTCAGAGATCACACAGAAACTTAAAATAACACAGTAGGACAGGTATGAGGTCAAAGAAAAACACTTAATCTAACTTTCTAATCTTTAGCTATTCTTAAGAGAAAACACAGTGCTATAATCTTACTTACATACATAAAGAGCATAAACAGTACTGGGGTTGATGGTCCAAAACAAAATGCTTTCAGTCTCTCACTGAACAATAGCTTTTAAAACACTAACAAACAGCTCTGCTAAGGTCCTCCCAAATTACATCATTTTGACACTTAGGTTTTCCCAGTTTTTACATTACATCATTTTGACACTTAGTCTGGAGTTCCCAGGCCACAAACTGCATTATTTAGCAAGCTAATACCTGTTCATGAAAATACAACAATAAAAGACATTTCACATGTATACTCTAACAATTCCTTAAGTTAAGACAATAGAAAGAATGTGTTCAGCCAGACACTTCAGCACAAATTTTTTTAAATAATTGTAACTTCAAAGAACATTTGAAATACTTGGCTTGATTTTCCATACAGCAGATGGCAATGTTGCAACAATCATGAAGTTCACATTTTACAGTGTTTTCTTTCATTTAAAAACACAAGCCTTTAATTTACATTTATTTATGCAAATTATAGAATTATGTATCAAATTCTATTTGACTAGGCTGGCAGCCTTCGCCCATCTTTCCCCAATCTTCACATCTCTTCTCCTTTGGAGAACTCAAGTTAGTTTTTCAAGTGACCCTTGAGAAACGCTGCTTGAGAGGGTTAGGTATGTCTGGGTGTACCTCACCCCATTCCCTGTCTTGAGAGCCCATCTACATTGGTATTGCTACACCCACTGTGGTGCTGCACTGACATATCATATGCTTGCAACCCCAGGCTCCATTTTAGCAATTTGGCATTTTGCTGACTGGCTCTGTTTAACCATATTAGAGGGTTGTGATCTGTCATTACAGTGAATTTTCTTCCATACAGATAAGGCTGAAGTTTCTGCAATGGCCACTCTATAGCTAGACATTCCTTTTCTACAGCTGCATAGAATTCCTCCCTGGGTTGGAGCCTGCTTACAACTGAGATAAACCACTGGGTGCTCTTCCCCCTCTGAAGAAATCTGGCTAAGTACAGCCCCCACTCCATGGTTCGAAGCATCCATTTGCACAACACATTCTTTGCTGTAATCTGGACTAGCTAACACAGGGGGTCCTCCAAAAGCTTTTTCAAGCTTCTGAAATGCCTGCTCACATGCTGGAGTCCACACTACCTTACATAGCCTGTTATTCCTTGTCAAGTCTGTGAGGGGAGCAGCTATGGTACTATAACTGGGGACAAACTTTCTGTAGTCCCCTGCTGTCCCTAAGAATGCCCTCATCTGCTTTTTGGTAACAGGTGCAGGCCATGCCTGAATAGCTTCCACTTTGGCAGGTTCTGGCCTTATCTTACCACTCCTCACTCTATGTCCTAGGTAGAAGACCTCTGCCATACCCACCTGACAATTGCTCAGCTTAATGATCAACCCTGCCCTCTGTAGTCTGTCCAGCACCACCCTGACATGCTGAAGGTGCTCTGGCCAGCAATGGCTGTAGATGGCAATATCATATAGATAAGCAAAGGCAAACCCTCCTGCTAGGATATTATCCACCAGCCTCTGGAAAGTCGCTGTGGCATTCTTCATCCCAGAGGGCATCTTTGTGAACTCGTACAAGACAAAAGGAGTCATAAAGGCTGACTTCTCTCTAGCACTGGGAGTCAAGGGCATCTGCCAGTAACCCTTGGTAAGATCAATGGTTGTAAGATACTTAGCCCCACCCAGATGCTCTAGAGCCTAGTCTGTCCTAGGTATGGGGTAAGCATCTGACTCTGTGTGACTATTTAATTTCCTGCAATCCACACAGAACCTAATGCTGCCATCCTTCTTTGGCACCAACACTACTGGTGAGGCCCAGGGACTGTTGGACTCTTGAATCACCCCTAGTTCCAACATCTCCTGTACCTCCTCCTCAGTCTCTGTTTGACTCCCTCAGGCACCTTATAAGAGGCCTACCTAATAGGTCTTTGGGGTCCTGTATCCACCTGGTGCTGCACTAGGTGGGTGATCCCTGGTTTCCCATTGAACATGTCCCTAAATTCCTGCAACACTGCTCAGATTTCTCGAACCTGGATAGGAGATAGCAGCTGGGACATTGCTACCCCTTCCACCGAGGTGTTAGCCCAAGCCTCACTGAGGAGTTCAGTCCCCAGATCTCCCTTAGACTCCTCCTGCAATCCACTGCAAATACTCAGCACAAGGGTCTCCCTATCATAGTAAGATTTCATCATGTTAACATGGTACAATTTGTGCCCCTGCCATCTGCCTAACACTTCCACCATGTAGTCAACATCACTTACCTTTATTACCACCTTGTAGGGTCCCTCCCAAGCTTCTTGCAGCTTGTTGTGTCTGACAGGAATGAGAACCATTACCTGCTGCCCCACAGCATATTCTCTAGCTCGAGAATTCCTGTCATACCACACCTTTTTCTGTTGTTGGGCTTCTGCCAGGTTCTCCTGGGCCAAGCCCATGAGTTACCTGAGGCTTGTCCTGAGGATTAGGACTTATGCCACAAAAGACTCCTTGTGAGACTCACACTCACCTTCCCAATCATCTCAAATTAAATCTAGAGGTCCCCTCACCCTATGCCCATACAGCAACTCAAAGGATGAAAAACCTGTGGATTCCTCGGGAACTTCTCTGTAAGCAAACAACAGATGGGGCAAACATTTGTCCCACTCCCTCTTAAAGTGATCTGCAAATGCCCATAGCATGGACTTGATTATAGAGATTAACCTCTCAACAAGACCATTAGTCTGGGGATGATAGGGTGTGATCTTCATGTGCTTCACCCCACAGGACTTCCACAGACAATCCAGCAGGTCTGACATGAAATTGGCTCCTTGGTCAGTCAGTATTTCTTTTGGGAAACCTACCCTGCTGAAAATTTCTAACAAAGCATTTGCCACCTTCTCTGCCTCAATGGAGGACAAAGCCACTGCCTTAGGGTATTGTGTAGTATAATCCACTACCACTAGGATATACTTTTTCCCTGTGGACCTTGGGGTACTCAGAGGAACCACAATATCCATAGCTACCCTCTGAAATGGCTCCTCAATCACAGGCAAAGGCATCAAAGGAGTTCTCACCTTGTCTCATGCCTTGCCTACCTTTTGGCACTGCTCACAGGTCCTGCAGTACCCTGCTACATGTCTGGAAATTCCAGGTCAATAGACGTTTTGCATAATACACCTCTTTGTATGTCTTATGCCCATATAACCTGCAAAGGGAACATCATGGGCTATGGCTAGAAGTGCCAGATGGTAAGCTCAAGGCACTGCCAACTGCTGTATTCTCTCACCTTCTAGCCCTCCCTCAGGGGTCCACTGTCTGTATAGTAACCCTTTGTCCCAGTATACAGATTCCCCCTTCCCTTGAGAATCAGGTGCCTTCCTAGCTACCTGCCTCACACCTTGCAATGTAGGGTCTGAGAGCTGAGTCTGTCTCAACTCTCTCCTTGTAACCCTTCCCAGCTCCCCTTCCATTGGAAGTCTAGCATCCTCTGACAGCGGTGCCTCACTGTCAGCCTGGGTACTACTACTCACCTCTACCTTTGCAGTTACCCTGTCCAAGGGAACATCAGTACCCACAAGCAGCTGTGGCTCACATTCAGTTTCACTGCTACAGAGAAGCTCCCTCCCTGAAGTAACCACCTCAGCAGTCCTGGCTGCAAGTATGCAGTCTGTCTGGGTCTCCCCCAGGCTACCAGACCCACATGCTTGCCTCCTAGACTCACTTCGTATAACTGCATACATACATGGTAGTGCCTAATCCAAATCCTTCCCTCTCAGGACATCTGCAGGATGGTAGTGCCATACCCCTGTTGTCTCAAGACAACCCACTATTGGTATTTTGTCTTTCCCACTTACTGGATTCCTCAACTTTGGTTCCACACCTGACCTCTGTAGACATCTGTATGCCACATGGCCTCACTGGTTGCATTTAAAACATTTCACCCTAGGTCCTGGACGTGTACCTGGACTAGTGGCTTCACCTGCTACTAGTGGATTATGTTGGGGCAGTCTGTGCTGCCCACCATTGGTTCCTTTAGACCCATGAGCAGTACTGGGGGTCCCCTTTCTGTGCAGGGCTGCCCTGCTGGTCAGGTATAGGTCTCACTCCTTCCCCAACTTATCTGAAGTAGCACATTGTCTGTCAGTTAACCAGAACCTCATGTCCTTAGGCAAAGTGCTAAGGGCTTGTTCCCTCATCAAAAGGTCTGTCAGCCCTTCAAAAGTGGTGACCTGACATCTACTCACCCAGCAATGAAAATAAGTGCTCAGTTCAACAACATATTCACATACATTTTCATCTGCCTTGCATCTATGCTCTCAAAATTTTTTCCTATACATTTCAGGTGTTAGCTTAACACATTGTAACAGACATTTCTTTACAGCAGTATAATTAAAACAGACAGAGTCAGTCAGGCATATGTGATATACAAGTTACAGATTTCCCATGGAGTAAGGGGGTCAGGAACTGTACCCAGAGCCTTTGGTCAACACTATACTGTTTGCATACCCTTTCAAACATGTGAATGAAACTATCAAAATTACCCCCCTCTTTAATTTGCGAAAGACATTTACTGATCTTTTGTGCTTCTGGGGTCCAGTTAATCCCTTCCTCATTACTTCCATGACTGTGGTGAAGAGTCAGCATTTCCCTCTCCTGCTTCCTCTGATGCTCCTTTTCTTCGGCTTCTATCTCCAAATGCCTGGCCTCCAACTCAAGTCTCTTTAGCTCCAGATGGATTTTTAAGTCCACTGCAGAAAGGTTGAGCTGTCCATTCTCCGAGGATATTGTATTTCCACTGCCAGTCCGATTGTCCTTTGCAGAAAGGTTGAGCTGTCCATTCTCCGAGGATATTGTATCTCCACTTCCAGTTTGATTGTCCTCCTGGATGCTGTTTTCTGATGCAGCTGTAACAAAGGCTGCAATTAGGTCTGCCTTAGTCAGGTTTCCATGCACCAGTCCCCTAGCCTGGCACATCTCCACCAGCTGGCTCCTTGTCAGCTTTCCATACTCCAACATGCTACCTGCTCACCCTGACTAACTAAGCTAACAAAAGAAATAAACCAATTGTGATCTGAACTCTGAGTATACAGGCTGATTTGGAGTACAAAACACTTTCAGAGATCACTGTACATAAACTACAGGATTCACTCTACCAACACCACTGCCAAACACTTGTGAGGATATCTTATCCCAACCACTGCCACCACTTGTGATGACCGTGCCCTGGCCCAGCAATCAAGGAGCCTCAATCATCACCACTAACACCAGGGAGGTCATCTCCTAGAAGAGGAAAGGATAACTAATACACATAGTAAAGTACAATTTCCCTTAAGTGTACACAGAGATCACAGTCAATCTGGGGCTGGTTGCTCCCTTGCTCTCCAGGTCCCCCAATAAGACTCCCCACTGGCACAGCTGTAGGGTCCAGATCTCAGCCTAGCTGGCAATCTAACCTCCAGTACCCCCTCTGTCCAGCCAGTGCTTCGTGTCCCTGCCCAGGTAGCTGACACACACCCACACTTTGAGATAAGTGTTTATACAACTTCACAGACACTCCTGGGAAAGGCTGACACAGATTCTCCAGCTGTGCCCTTTACCCAGAATATACGGTAGTAATTCCTGCCATCACCAGCTAATATTATCAGCTACCCAATGGCCCTTGAAAGGGTGTCCAATTATTACTGTGCAATATTATTATCCAATTGGTAATGTGACTATTCAGTCTAAGGCTTATTAGAGTGGCCTATTACGATAACCTCTATAAATATGCAATGTACTCTAGAGCCTATCTCTACACAAACCAGCCACAGGTAAAGGTTTTTAAAATATTTAACAATAAATAATTAAAACACAAGACAATACTACGACACCACAGAGATATCTAAGAGTTCAGAGATCACACAGAAACTTAAAATAATACAGTCGGACAGGTCTGAGGTCAAAGAAAAACACAATCTAGCTTTCTAATCTTTAGCTATTCTTAAGAGAAAACACAGTGCTATAATCTTACTTACATACATAAAGAGCATAAGCAGTACTGGGGTTGATGGTCCAAGACAAAATGCTTTCAGTCTGTCACTGAACAATAGTTTCTAAAACACTAACAAACAGCTCTGCTAAGGCCCTCCCAAATTACATCATTTTGGCACTTAGGTTTTCCCAATATTCCCATTGCATCATTTTGTCACTTAGTCTGGAGTTCTCAGGCCACAAACTGCGTTATTTAGCAAGCTAACACCTGCTCAGGAAACTACAACAATAAAAGACATTTCACACGTATACTCTAACAAGTATTACTTAAGTTAAGACAATAGAAAGAATGTGTTCAGCCAGATGATTCGGCACCATTTTTTTAGATAATTGTAACTTCAAAGAACATTTGAAATGCTTGGCTTGATTTTCCTTACAGCGGATGGCAATGTTGCAACAATATTGAAGTTCACATTTTACAGTGTTTTCTTTCATTTAAAAACACAAGCCTGTATTTTACATTTATTTATACAAATTATAGAATTATGTATCACATTCTATTTGACTAGGCTGGCAGTCTTCACCCATCTTTCCTCAATCTTCACAGTTTATAAGAACATTACTTAAAAATTAACCCTATTTTGGGGCATCTGTGCCACTTTTATTTATTGCTTTGTCCAGATTTGGTGCTCTAAGAGGTCGAGAGGTATGCCTGCCACATAATGTTTCATTCTGACATAATAATAAGTTGCAGAATGCATAACGACACTTGCAGCATCATACTCTAAATGTATTATGTTTTATCATTTTTAATGTCTACTATTATAGAGTCCTCATAAGACAGACATAACAGGAAACAATCAAATACATGAAGTCTCAGGTGAATACAAGTGGAAGTTTCCTGGAGACACAGAATGCTAAAACAAATACTTATCTTTAAAATAGAGTTTATGAAGTAAAGACATCTAACTAGATATACTACACAATGCTCTACTTTCCTTACATCTTTATGAAAACATAGTCATCCTTGTCCTAAGGCATATTACATAGTAATCAAACAAACCAATACCCCTGCAACCAGAAGGGATCCTCCATCACAAAATGCTGCTTTTAGGATTAATTGGAGCCTTTAGCTGGATGTTATTAAAACAGTGCACATATACCTGTAGATTTTCTGATGACCAACACTTCTTAAATACAAAAAAACACTTTATAAAATTATTTTTACAGCATGGATCAAACTGTATACTTTAATTACTGCATCTGTAATCTACAATGGACTGGCTGCATGCAGAAATGCCACCCGTTTCACTAACATGCAAAGTATTGGTGATGGCAGTGTAAAAGGCTACAGTACCAAAAAGCACCACAACACTATGGTGATGCTGTTGCACAATGCCTTTGCCACGCAACCCCTCATACCCCACCCCCACAAGTTTTAGGAGTGATCACAGTTGTAAGTAACATTAGAAGTAACAGACCTGGAGTGACAGAGCATGCAGAGAAGGGTGCCCTTATAAACCCAGAGTACTAGTTGGTAGGTTTAACAATCGCAGCACCTGTACTATGAACAGATCTCCTTTCTATTGAAGCCTTATGGCACAAACTGCATGGCCGGGGCAATTGGAAGAAGAAGTTATTGACTTATAAAAACTCACACCTTTAGCACTCATGTATATTACATCTGCATGCTATTAACAGTACTAATTTCATTATACTGATAACATGACAATCAGAAGAATAAGCCTTGTTCTCCTTCCTTCGACAACTTACCCCCCCCCCCAATTTCTCAAACTTGCAGCCAGTACTATAGCATATCCTGTTTCTATCCTTATCAACCATTCTATTAAAGAATCCTTAGTCCCAGAAATTTGTAAAATCCTTTTATACAATTCCACTTCATAAAGGAGGCAACTCCACCAACCCTTCCAATTTCTGACCTATAGCTATCCTCTCACTTCTCTCAAAAATTCTAGAGAAATGCATTCACAAACAACTTCTTGAATATCTACTCCAGGAAAATCTCCTCACCCCCTCTCAACATGGACTCAGGCCCTACCACAGCACATCCACTGCCTTTCTATCCTTCATCCAAGACTATAACAGAGGCAAGAGACAACAACAAACTTGTGTCATGCCTATTCTTCAACCTCTCCAAGGCATATGACATGGTTTCCACCATAAGCTTCTTACTGAACTAACTGAACTGAACCTATCTGCATCCACTACCCTCTGGTTCTCTAACTATCTTAATAACAGACAGCAATCTGTCAGATGGCAGGCATCCTGCTCTCCTTTCTTACCTGTCCAAACAGGTCTACCCCAAAGGTTCATTCTAGGTGCCTTTCTCTTTAATATTTTTACTAACAATCTATGGTCCACCTGCTGCACCTCATCTCTGATCCAGAATGCGGATGATTCTGCTCTTATTATCCTCTCTGACAACACTACTGACCTTCACTCCCTTACACAGACTTCTTTTGACATCACTGAACACTGGCTAATCAATAACCAACTCATTGTTAACCCTAAGAAAACTAAGCTTCCTCTCTTCCTTCCAAAATCTGTCTAATCTTAAAACTTCCTTCACTCTCTGTTCTCTAGATAACACTATCATTCATGCTGACACTCATACTAAACTTCTAGGAATCACAATTGACGATCAACTGAAATTCAACCTTCATATCCAGCAAACTATAAAAAAATAAAAAAAACAATCAAAACGTTGGTCTCTTGTATAGAAACAAAAAATTCTTATTCATCACCTAAAGGACTTCACTAGCTCAAGACTACCTCTCCCCTTGCCTACTCCATGCTTCCCCTATATTTATCCACCTCCAAGCAAATCCTTTAACCAAACTTGAACAAACATACAACCAAATAATTATATTTACCTGTAACTTCCCTTACAAATCCTATCATTGTCTTCCCATTAAACAATTAACAGTGGCTTGAATTCCCTCAAATACTACAACTTTCTCAGCTTCAGATGACACATTCTGTACTTTACAAACCTGCAGACTGTCCCTCCCTGTCTAACCTCCTATCCCTATACAAACCTTCTTGATCTCTTTGCAGCACAGACCAACAGCTACTTAACACCTACAGGCCTAATAAAACAACAAGACAATTACTTTATAAGTGCTCTATTACTCAAACTTGGAACATACTCTCTACCAATATACCGTCTATCCGATCTTCCTTTCTTTTCACTCAGTTGCTGCAGTATAATTGTCCTTTCCTGACTCTAATGTATCTCTTATATTCCAGCACTGTTGTACCTCAGCTATGCCGCTGAGCAAAGCTCTACCTAAATCTTATTTTTTATCTTCCTTTACTATTCCTTCCCACGCCACTTCTCAGAACTGCATAATTTTACCCTCCTTGCTCTCTTGACTCTCCCATACTTTACTTCCATTCTCTCTTCTTCTACCCCTCTATTTAATACTTCTGCTTCCTCCCTTCCTCCCTTAATCATTAATTACATTTTAAGGGCTTTTCTTGATGGAATATTGTAAATCTATATTTTTTTGTAATTTTTTAGCTATTGTCCTTTCTGAATTTATTTGAATTGTTAATTTTCATTATTGTATGAATATTTTGTTGCTTTGTGCTCACATTTGTTATATGGCATGTATGTAGGTATTTATGTCTCCAAACTCTCATTTCTGCTATGTTAACTCTGTAATTTGTTCCTAGTGTGGAGCTTTTTCCCTCGGGTGTTGACTGAAAATGAGCCACCAGCCCAGTGGACTAACCTGATTAACAAAAGACAAATAAATAATAAATAATACATAGATTATATACAATTTGTTTTATTGCTGATGGTGTAAGTGATATTTTGATTATGAATGGAAGATTTTAATTGAGGAGAAGGTGCACAGATATTGAAGAGCAGCAAAATTCTGACTACATTTAAAAGTTTGAAAGTTGAAAGATGCCTGCAGTACAGAATGATTCACTTTGCCCTAAATCACAGTGCTGTTCGATTCCATGACATAAACGTTATGTATGACTTAGGCTTCTTTATCTATACAATTCATGAAAGGACTGGCAGGATCAGGAAAGGGAAGGAAACTTGGTGGCCACAGGAGCTGATGGGCTGTGGGTGATGTGATGGTGTGGGAGTGGGACTAGCACAATAAGAATGATCTACGGAAAGAGTGTTCAAATTAAAAAAGTGCAGATTTGCCATTCATTGGCTAATTATACTCAAACTAATGTGTGTGTGAATTGGTCACAAAAGTGATAACTGAGGCACAGTAAGCTGGTTGCTGAGTTGTATAAAGTTTCTTCATTCTGTTTATTTTCTGCATGCATTCAGAACATGTGGTGTTGTGTAATTCTAATTGGTTACCTGGGAAGCAGTGGGAGGGATAAGTTGAGCCTAAGGGAGTTGATGCACTTTGTTGTGGGCAGTGCAGTTATTTATCAGACTGCTGGCAGCACACGTCAGTCACAGAGGGTAGAAATTTTCAGAGTAAAAAAACGCACAAGATGTGAGATGCATGGTTCATAGGTTCATAGGTTCATACTAGGCTATCTGCCCTAGGGCATTTATAAGCCTAGCGAGAGTGTGTTTGGCTTTCGCCACCCATTTTAAAATAATTTTGCTATGCCCTTTTTCGAGGTTAGTATACTGTGCCTCTGTCTAACAGTGACACAGAAGTGATACCCAGGGTAAACCTACGATTACCTATCCACTTATCAAGATTCCTCTTGAAGAGAGTCAGTGAGGGATTCTGCCTAACCTGGACTAGGATTTTATTCCAGAGTGAAGGGAGCCTCTGGGTTATGAATCTGTCCCTCCATCATGTCCTATTTATTTCAGTGCTGAGGTTCAAGTCTCTCGAGCGCGTAGCTCGATGGGATTTGGAATTTCTGAGGTGCAGCATGTCCATTAATTCCGGGTTGGATATGGCTTTATACATCAGGCACAGATCGCCTCTGAGCAGGCGGTATGCCACTGAGTAGAGCTGGAGTTTCTTTAACCGGGCAGCATATGGCATCTGTTTGAGCCCTTTGATCCTCTTGGTGAGGTACTTTTGGGGTCTTTCCAGTTGCTGCAGGTGTCTGGTAAGGTACATCCCAAAAGGGGCATTGTACTCAATTATGGGCCTGATGAGGGATGAGTAAAGAGGCATGATGACCTCCCCTGATCTAGATGTGAATCCCTTCATGATTAGGTGGGCTATGTAAAATGTATTTCTAACCACTTTGGCCACGTGGTTGTCAAATGAGAGATTGCTATCAACTTGGGTCCCCTGGTCCCTAATTACTTCTTCTGTACTTAATGGATTTCCACCTATGTGGTAATTTGTGGGCACTTTGTTTTTGCCAAAGGGGATGACTATACACTTTTTGGCATTTAGCTTGAGGCCATGGTTCTGGCACCAGTTGTCTGTTTCTACGAGACCCTTTTGGAGGATGCTTGTGTCGGCTGGAGTGTCGATTATGGCACCCAGTTTGCAGTCATCTGCAAACTTGGTCAGCCACAGTCCTTCCGTGTTGGCCTGTACCTCCGAGAAATATATACCGAACAAGAGAGGTCCCAGGACTGAGCCTTGTGGGATGCCACTTGTAACTGGTTTGGAGTCTGACATGGCTCCAGCAATTCTAACCATGTGGGTTCTGTCCTTGAGCCAGTTTGCAACCCATCTAGTAACATAGGGGTTTATATTTAAGCTGGTGAGCTTATCTATAATGCCCGAGTGGGGTATTGTATCGAAGGCTTTTGCGAGGTCCAGGTAGGCTGTGTGGACCACCTTCCCCTCGTCAATGGCCTTAGTGACTGTTTCAAAGAAATCATCCAGGTTTAAGAGGCAGGATCTGCCCTTAACAAAGCCAAACTGGGTAGGATCCAGTGTCTGTAGGTCCACAATATCTTTATTTATGAGGTCCATGATGATCCTTTCCATAGCTTTGCAGACCAAGCTAGTCAGGCTTATGGGGTGATAGTTTCCAGGATCCGTTGAGGCACCACCTTTGTGGAGAGGGACCACTGTTGCTGTACGCCACTCTTTGGGTACATATCCTGTAGTAAGGCTGAGATTGAACAGTAGTTTTATGTTTGGGTTTAGCTCTTCTTGGAGTTCATGTAGGACACAGCCAGGGACACCGTCTGGTCCCATTGATGCTGTGTTTTTTGCTTTAGAGAGGGCAGCTCTTACCTGAGCATCTGAGATGTCAGGGGGGGAGCACTCTGCTGGGATAGATATTTGCCCTTTTGGTGGGGAGGGGGGGAGAAGTTTGGACTGAACCTGTCAGCTAGGATGTTGGCAATGTCTGTGGGTTCGATGTATTTTTTGTCATTTTGGACTAATTCTGAACATATCTGGGAATTCCCACCCAGGTTCCTAACATAACTAAAGAAAGCCTTGTGATTATCCTTAGTGTCCTGTGCAATTTTTCTCTCAAAGTTGGCCTTAGATGATTTTATGAGTGCCCATAGTTTTTTGCTAATACTGATCAGAGATGCCTTCCCTTTTTGGGATTTTGCTCTATCATGTAGTAGCTTCCTCCTTCTATTGTATAGTTTGTTTATGGCTGGGGTCCACCAGACAAGACGTCTGCCTTTGGAGGATTGGGACTTGGTTTTATTTGGGATTGCATGATCCATGCATTCCTGAAGGTGTTCATAGAATGTGTTTATAAAGGATTCTGCAGTCTGGGCCGTATTTTCCACAGGCCCGGGGGCTTTGAAGGATTCCACCTCGGTTTTGAGGAGTGTGAAATTTGCATTAGAGAAGTTTTTCACTGTGGTTTTCAGGGCAGGGGGTGGAGTCGGGATGTGAATATCCAGTGAGATTAGTTTATGGTCTGATCTTACCAATGAGGGATACACTTCTGGTCTGGTGCATAGAGTCCCTGTGTTGGTGATGATCAGGTCCAGTATGTTTTCCCCTCTTGTGGGAGTGGTAACAAGTTGTTCCATAGCATCTGAGTTTATAAATTCTAGGAACCTTTGGGCTAGGGTGTTGGAGCTAGAGTAATGCTCCCAGTCTATGTTTGGGTAGTTGAAGTCACCCAATATAATGGTGTTTGGAGAGACCTTCATATTTTCCAGTGTTCTCAGGAAGGCCGAGTGGGGTTCCTGGGTTTGGGAGGGTGGTCTGTAGCAGGCTATAAACTGGAAAGCAGTTTTACCCACTGTTAGTTGCACATGGATAGTCTCTGATGCTTCGTGCTGTGCCACCAACCTGGAGATGTGGGTATCTTTGAAGAATATTGATACTCCCCCTCCTTTTGTGGTTTGGTCCAAGTTTTGGGGCCGAAAAGCATGGTATGAGGTATAACCTGGTAGTGCTGGGGTGCTCTCGGGAGCCTTGAACCAGGTTTCTGTTACTGCACAGATATCGATGTTCTCCATGCTAAGGAGAGTTTTGAGTGCGTGCATTTTGAGGTTTAGACTTCTGACGTTGAGTAGCATTACTCTTAGTTTCTTATCCCTTGTGATACCTATGGAGGTGGGTTTGTCTTTTGAGCCTTGCCTAAAAAAGGCACTATGGGGGTAGCAAGAGCCTTTGCCAATATCCAAAAGCCCAGGGGTGACAGGTACAAGCCATCCCTAGCGAAGCATCGTGGCTTGTCGAGCATGTCATCACAGGCTGACAGGCATTGGATCCCCTTTGAATGACACCAATACTTAAGCCAATTGTTGAAATTGATCATCTTGTCTTCATATTGTGGCATCATTCTTGGTGAGGGTAAGATGCTACTCAAGGTCAGGGTTATACCGGCCTGGGCTACATGCTCAGAGAGCTCCTCTATGTCTCTTTTCATGTAGTCCAGGGAGGTACGTCTCAGGTCATTCACACCAGCATGGACAAAGACTGAGTCATATTCGTACTTGCCTTGGAGTGACCTGAGTGCTTGTGTTATGTGGCGGATCCTAGCGCCCGACAGGCAGCTCACCGGGACCTTCTCCTTGTTCAGCCTGGTGAGAGGGACGTCAGTGTGCCTGACGATAGAGTCACCTATTACAAGTGTATCAGGTGTGTTGTTTAGCCTTAATGGCTGTGACTGTTCAGCACACTGGCTTTGTGAGCTATGTGTTGTACATGTTTTGTTTTGGGGTAGCGGTTGCTTGGGTGTCTGCTTTGGAGGTCTCTGCTGCTTAGGCAGATTTTTATTTAGAGCCTCCGAGTATGTTTTTGTGTGTTTATGTGTTTGGTTTGCTGTCGTGGTAGGTCTATGTGAGACTGGAATTGTAGTGAGTGTGGTTTCCTTCTCCTCCTGACGGGTTACGCCAGTACTGAGTTGAGAGAGCTTAGCCTCCAGTATGGCTATATGGTTGCATCTCTCACATGTGTTGGAATTTGTTGGGAGGAGGAGAGGGTTGTCTGTGTACATGAGGCAGTTGTAACATTGCCTCAAGATTCCCAGATTCACCAGCTGGACCAGAGAGGAGATTGACAACTGACCTTTGGACTTGCTAGAATAGTATTGGGAATTCCTTTATAATTGAAAAAGAAAGGGCTAATGGGGAACAAGGTACTCAAGGGGAGTTTGTGAGGGTGTAGTGCTTTTAATTTTTTAGTGCTGACTTATATAATTGCTTTAGTGGACAAGTGCCAGATAACTTAAATGCAATGCGTTACAGGTAACTTAAATGCAAAAATGACAAACAGTAACTTTCTTTCAAGTGAAACAAGGAAATAAGTACAGTAAGCAATGCAGATATCATTAGGTGCAGTAAGGTTGTCAATTATGCTGCAGAATTTTTTTTTATTCTCAGCAGGCATTCTTCTTGTCTACAGATGTACTTCTGTTTTGTTAATTGCCATTTGCTGGTTTTGGTCACAGCAAATATTTTCAGTAATGCACATTGCGCAGACTGTACATATGTTTCATTGTGCATCTAATTGATATAAGGATTTATACATGCCTGTAGCATAAAGCAAAGAAATAACAGAGAAGGGTATCAGTACTCAGCTAACCAGACATTCCTTCTGTCTGTGCATTCTAGAAATTTCTAATTGCTCTGTTACAGTGTGCCCTTCAGACATGCTAAAAACCTCCAAACAAATGGTCAGGTAGTCAAATAAAAGCCGGAACACCACCAGACAGTAAAATGTAAAAGAAAAACTGGTGCTCTGGACACCACAGCTTATAACTTTAATAAACTTCAGTAAAAAAGGTAACTGGTTTCATGGAAAACAAACCCACTTCTTCAGACCATATAAAATTTTACACAAACCACTCACAAACATATAAAAGTTCAAAAAGACATTCTCCAAAGAAAACAATCTTCCAGTCTAAAAACACAGCCCACTGGAGCAAGGAACTGGTCAGTAATGATGTGCTATATCAACACACCCCTTTTAAAGCATGAATATTAAAACGGTGACACAGAAAACTTATCAGAACCAATAGTATCTTGAAAAAGGTACACACCTATCTGACATTTAAACATTGGTTGGGATTCAATAAAGGAAAATCTCCATGTCAGAATGGAGTAGCAGCTTCTGCATGGAGTATGGCCTCTGAGCGATCTAATAAACAGGCATGAGCCTGCCAGCACTATTCTGACATGGACACCACTGAATAATGCTAATTGCCTCATTTGCTGGTGAAAACCATGCAAATAAGGTGAATTAGCAATTCAGTAAGCAGGCAGGCATTAGTGTCAGAGCAGTGTCTGTTACAGAAATGTATTTGGTTACTAACCGTGTTCATTTCTGCAAAAATCAAAACAGAGGCATGACAGCTCAAAGTAAAGTATGTATTATGACTATTAGGCATGCCAATCACCAAAAATATGGCAACTGGTATGGAAAATAGTTGCAAAATTATGAAAATCAAAGTTTTTAGAGGCCAGTTCTGACTGTTTAAGCATAACGCAGCAGCACTCAAATGAGATTGTGCAGAAAATATGAAAAAAATGTAAAAAGACAATTTTAAGCGAAATCTGAATTTTGACATTATACTGGGTAGCATGCAGAACCAATACAATAACAGGTAACACTGGTTGCTAAGGACATAGGTTCCGGTGTAGTGGTATAACAAAGGACTAAGGTAGTGGGGTATGCAAATGAGCTAAATTTATTGAATAGCAAAATGGCAGACTGTGTCCACCTGCACCTAGCCATGTAAGAGCTATAATGCTGCAGTGTAAGCAGGAGGAGCAGCTGACATGAAAAGGGTGTGTGTCATACTTGTAAGCACATTGGAGATTCGCTGCCTCTATTTGTGCTTAGGTAAGCACAACTAGGCAAGGGGGTGCATCTGAACTAGTTCATGAAATGGTGAGTGTGTTCACATTCCTGGGAGGGTCCTTTCTGCTCAAAAGTGTTTAGTATAGCTGCAGGACAACAGGAACCAGCAGAAGTGTGTATATCTGAGCAGTGGGTGTGCGTGGTGTGCTGTGGGGCTTAGAAGGGGCGGAAATGGGAAGAGAAAAAAGGGTAAATAGTAGAATAAAGGTACTCAAGTACAAATAATATAGCTGGTAGGCAGAATGTATCATAGTCAGCCAATTACACAGGCAGCATCCACAGCACAACAGTATAAATGATGCAAACACCTTTCAGCCTGTTTTTTCCCACAAACTCTGCACCATTGGTGTACACACTCGGGGGAATTTTAACTGACAAAGTTAGGGGCCGCTGTCGCTTTGATACAACAGTATGTGCTAGAGGCTGAGGGTGGTGAGGAGGATGTATTTATTTATTTATTTAATTTTATTTTACATTTGTTGACCAGGCTAGTCCAACTGGATATGTGTCCATTATCAGTGGAGGCCCGGGGAGAAAAGCTCCACATACAGATGGATATTTACAAAGAATTTGGTACATTACATAGTTTTGGCAATCATTTCATATCATTGGATTTAGCTTATTAACAAGAAAAAAAACGTAGTGCACAGTAGCTATAGATATTAATACAAAATATGTACAATGACACTATTAAACTATAAAGTCACACAAAAAGCCACACAAGAATCCTAGTCTGTAGCAGGTGAGGATATTCATACAAAATATATACAAGCACACTATTCAACTATAGAATAACATACACATTATTGTCAATTGAAAAGAAACAAGCTTATACAGGTAAGAATATTAGTGTCTAGGGACAGGTTAAGCAGTTAATCTGGGTTAACACACGGTCATAACCAGTGTGAATTAAGGTAGGTTTTTAGTTTGATTTTAAATAGAATAGTTGAGGATAGGGAGGTTAGGTGAATAGGGAGGGTGTTCCAGGTTTTACCCACTGTATTAGAGAACAATGAGTCACTGGGCGAATTATTGGTTTTAGCTATTTGTACCAGTAGTTTGTTCAATGAGTGCAAGGTTTTGAGATTATTATAGGGAGTGATTAGGTTAGTGAGTATTGGTGTATTTGTAGGTTGATACAGGATCTTATGGGCTACTATTAGTTGGTTCAGTAGTATTAGATTTGGCAATTCTAACCATCCTAGTTGATTAAGATTGCTACTATGATGGGTTCTATAGGTTGACCCAGTTGCAAACCTGGCAATATTGTTGTAGGAGGTAGTCAGCTTGTTCAGATTGCTTTTACATAGTTTGGTATAGATAAGAGAGGCATATAGTAGGGTTGAGATAAGGTGGGTACGAGCAATAGTGGTCCTGGCTAGTGGAGTCAGAAAGGGTTTGATCCTGTAGAGGGAACCTAATTTTTTTGTTCACAATTTCTATTGTGTTATTAATATGAGGCTCAAAGGTGAGGTTATTATCAATTAATACCCCAAGTAGTTTAGTTGTGGGATCAGGAGATATGATAGTTCTGTTGCTGCTAGATGTTACAGTAAAGTTCAGTGGGGAGGACCTTTGGGTGGGGATGAATAGAAGCATTTTTGTTTTTTTTGGGGGTTCAAGATTAGACATCAGTGTAGGAGCCATTTTTCAACTATGCTAAAGGTGTTTTGGGTTAGGGACCGAAGTTCAGATGGGGAAGTGGCTGAACATATAAGTGTGGAATCGTCTGCATATTGGATACAGGTAGCTTGAGGAATAACAGAGTGAAGGTCATTTGTAAAGATAGAGAAGAGGAGGGGGGCCAATATGGAGCCTTGAGGAACTCCAAGGGAAACTGGGAGGTGGGAAGACAAGTTATTTTCCCATAGTACAGCCTGTTGCCTGTTATTTAAATAGGAATGGAACCATGGAACCACTGTATAGCAAGTGCATCCAATGACAGGTTTTTAAGTATGTTTATGAGGAGATGGTGGTTAACCATGTCAAAGTCTTTTGACAGATCAATAAAGAGGGCTGAAGATAGAGTGTCGCCATTTCGATTTCTATTAGTACAGTCGATAAAGGATAAGAAAGCAGAGGTGGTGCTATGAAATGGTCTGAAGCCATGTTGGCAGGTGGCTAGTAGGCTGTTTTCTAGTAAGTAGCCTAAAAGTTGCTTATGAATACATTTCTCCATTATTTTTGCCAGCGGGGATAGTATGGCTATGGGCCTGTAGTTCGATATATCTTTGGAGTTGCCACCTTTGTGCAGGGGGATAATATGTGAAATCTTCCAGATTGAAGGGATGTTTCCTTCAGAAATAGTTTTATTAATGAGGATGGATATGGGGTAGGCTATGGCTTTTGCTGATTTTTGCAGGTATTCTGCAGGTAGTAGGTCAGCAGAGAGTGTGGTGGGTTTGAGTTTCTGAATTAGGGTACAGACAAAGGATGTGGGAACAGGTTGAAAATGAAATAGAGGGGGGCTGTTGGAGATAGCATTGGTAGAGGATATGGTGCCATAGAGTAGCTGATAGTATAATGCTGACAACCATCCCAGATTGAAGAGGAGGAGAAGAGTGTTCATACCCAGGGTAGCTTACCAGGAGCTAGATGATCTGGAGATACTAGAGTGGTACAGGGTGGACAGGGACTTACTTCAGCAACTCACACACACACACACACACACACACACACACACACACACACACACACACACACACACACACACACACACACACTGAAGAATGCCATAATGAGGCACACACACAAACCAGGAACATTATAGACTGTCTGTATGGGATGCTCAAGTCATGGTTCCGCTGCCTTGACATATCTGGTGGAGCCCTGCAGTACTCTCCAGCCACATGTGCACACATGTTCATAGTATGTTCCATGCTACCCAATATGATCCTGCAGAAACAGCTGCGACAAGAATATCACAGGGAAGGCCCACACAGCCCCCCACCATTGCAAAGGCCCCCATAGCCACAGGAGGACTTGGAGGAGGAAGCCCCTAAGCCTGCTCCTGTAGGCAGATGGAGGCATTCCCAGTATGCCCTGGCCTTGTCAAAGAGGCAACGTATAGCACACACATATCGACACAGTAGGGACCCAGGGACTGACACCTCTCTCTGACTCACACACACAGTAAAATGGATGCCACACACATCACACTACCTGTATCTTACCATGTATAGGCTGTGTACTGCATGCATCTGACAGAGCCAGCCCTCAAGCACCATCCTCACAACTGCTGCAGGCACAAGATAAGTCAGTCTTCTTCACAATAAATGAATGGACTAATACATTGTGGTAGCATAGCTATGATATCACTGCATGCATGCAAGGGAATGGGGTGGCCTACCAGGATAGCAGCAGACAACAAACAGCTATGTGGGACAACAGGAAATGTCTGCCCAATACTGGCTTACCCAGAGAATGCAGTAATCCCTTAGGTGACAATTGTCTCTGCAGTATATGTGGGGGCTAACACACTGGGGGGGGGGGTCATAGGTCACATGCATGGATGTCAATGTGGGGATCCCATACTCACCCCTAAGCCTCACCCAGCAAGTCAGCCATAGAAAACCATAGAGAAATGTCTGGCAAAAGCCCATAAATGGGGACAATGATGAAATATGCCCATACAGACCTACACAATGATATCACAGCAGGTCTTGCAGTTACACTAAGGCTCTAAAGGGTAAGAGGTCTGAAACCCAAGTGTCTGCCATTACAATCTAACCTGTGCTCTTTGGTGATATGCCTGTAGTCTTCAAGACAGGCACCATGCTATGCTAAATGGAACCAAAATGTAAAGGGAATATCAGCACAGTCTGTGCAAATGTGGACAGCTGACAGGTGTGCCCCACCCACACACTCCCATGTTCCCATAGAAATGCAGTAACAGTAATGTTTTTAGTGTATAAGCAGCAGAGCCCACATTCCCAGGGCTGTCCCAATCAACTTGATAACGTGCTGCATGATCACAATATGCAGGGGCCAATGAGTTATGTAAACGTGTGGTCAATACTGTCAGTATGTGGTCTGCACTTACTATTGGCTGTCGTGTCTTAGTGGCCTAGGTACAGTACTGTGGTTGACAGGGTCCATGTTCCAAGAACTGCAGTGCCAACAATTCTGCATGTAAAATACAGCTACAGTAGCAGTTGTACACACTGTCCAGATGTCAATATCTGTTACTGAAGGAAAGCTGGACAGGTCAGGTATAAGGGGCCACACATATGAACAGTACACAGCTCAGAGTAACCTACACAGTGCTTAGCATACCCATCAACTGTACAGGCATTTTGCAGAATGTTCAGACGTCTGTATCATATTTATGGTCTGTTTCTCATGAAATCATGGTTGTCTGGCAAATCACTGGCAAATCGCAAAAGACTAAAGTCAGAAAATAATGACTAATTATAGTTTCAGACTTCATGTACTTTAGGAAAATGCAAGCTAATGCAAAACATGTTATTGTATCATCTTTTTAAGTCTGTAAGGCCAGTAGTTAACAATGGTCCCTATATGTAGGCCTTTGCCCCCAAATTACATATGGCTTTGTCCAGATGTCTGGCTCTAAATAGTCAGGAGGTATGGTGGCTAGTAGGACAGCAGATACCTGAAGGTCAGTGCACTGCCAGGTCATAAAAGGCTGCCAACTTACTGTGTCAGCACTGACAATATGTTACTGGCCAACATCCATACTCCTGGAATGACATGTTGTCACAGAAGGAGCACAAGTATGCCTTTTATATGTGTTCTGCATGTTCTAACATTGCATTTGCCACCAAATATTTACAAAACAAGAAAGGGTCTTGTCAAAACATCAATGTCAGGCAGTGGGGAAGCACATGTCATACCCATAAATAAAGCAAGCAAATAACAAACTGGTCTCTCAACTGTCTATGTTTGGCAGAACAGTAGTAACATCCTGTCCCCATCTGTGTGCCTTTGTCTGACTGTCATATATGGGCCTATCCAGATGTCAATCTGTGATGGTTTGACAGCTAGGCCAACATGTAGCCTTATAATAGCATATAGCAACATAAACCATCTGAAGACCACGGCAAATGTAGTGGTACAATGATGGACAACCTGCTAAACAGGTACACTCAGAGGTGTGAAGTCCACAACCTTGTTTGTGATGTTATGGCATTTACCTTGCTCACATCAGAATTACAAATACATAACAGCAGCCACTGTGGGCAAACCATGTGACTGGACTACAGAAGGACAGAGAGACACACATAAGGGGAAGTGGAACCACTGGCCAGACAAATGGAGAATGTGTATACCAGAACACATTGTGCAGTAACATAGGTGCCATGCAGTGTATGGAGTCAGTAAACATCACTTGCAAATGCACAACACACACCCATGTAAGTAGAGGCCCATAACAAAACAAAAACCCATACAAAGGGCACTTCAGAGGCAAAAATACATGAGAACTCCACAAACATACACACCACAGACCATCCAGACTCCACACGCCAGGGTCTTGCAAGCACTAAGGCCTTACCCCAAACCCCAAACACCTGCCCAACACAGGTAGGCTAACAGCACTGTCCCTCTACCCCATGTCATACAGACTCTGCTGAGGTGACCCCTATCTGGCATACAAAGCAATCCATGCAATGCCTTGATGGGATTGTTTCACATCTGGAAGTCAAGGTCCACTTGATCAACCCATAGGCACAGAATCAACCTGGTCTGTGATATCAGTATGGCTTGTTGGTGTGACAGATATGTGTCCTACACACTCCCACATCTGTGAAATACATTCCCTGTCCATATCAAGCCAAGTGCCTCAATAGCCCTAGTGATGTGCTCCCTGTATAAGTGCATGGGAAACACAAACTGCAGCCCTATGATTCCACCTGTGCCTCTGTTGAACAGGGGCTCTGTGTACTGACATTGCCTAACATGAGCTACACTCCCATCTGCGTGGGTTATAAGGGCTTCAGGGCCAATAACCTACTGATGTCATATCAACCTATCAACCTATACACAACTGTCTGTCAGTGGTTCACCACATTACTCTGTACTGCTCTGCCACTTACAAACTTGGAAGTGGGTTCAGGCTCCTAGGCAGTGAGACATTTCCCTGTGGTATATTTGGTTGGGGACACATGGCTGAAGAGACATTTATCTGCAGAGAAATACAGCTGTTGCAGATTCCCTGTGGGCAAAGAGAAGAACGTGATGCCATGCCCACAACTTCAATAACCAAATGCACAGGAGGAAAACAATGTCCATGGCCCCCAAGGCAACATGAGACAGCAGGTAGTATGGCAGGCATCAGCAGCAGGCTGCCCAGTGGGCATGTCAATGGCAGTAAAAATGAGGTGCATAACAGGCAGTGCCTTTATCATTAGTGTGTGAGAAACACTACCCCCTTCACAGTGTCTAGGGAACAAATACATACTGGAGCATAAATCTGACTGCAGTAGCATGCAAGATTTCCTGCATGCTGTAGCACACTTCTACATGTTGTAGTTACTTAAGTATGTACTGTACACTGAGCCAAACATTCATTATTTCTTCTGCCCCCACACACTTGGTTACTAAAGCTGTGGGCATAGCAGTGTGCGTGCTTCTCTTTGCCCACAGGGAATTCACAACAGGCATATTTCTCTGCAGCCAAATGTCACTTCAGCCATGTGTCCCCAACCAAATATACCACAGGGAAATGTCTCGCTGCCTAGGTGCCTGAACCCGCTCTGTATTATCTATGCATGCTGTACGACACAGCAATGGAGTTTGTAGCAAATAAATTAAATGAATGCATGAAATAATAAAGGACAAGTGAGGATAATGTTTACAATATGATTTTGTCAGAATGGTGACAAGGAGGCAACTACGTTAATGTTCACATAAATGTGAGCATTGCAATATCAAATATTTCTTGGGCAAAGAAGCTTTTCCTCTTGTTTTATCTTACAGCATTGTCCCAGATTCAAAACACACTGTGTCTGTGTAGATATTCTATACAAGTCATTACTGAATGAATGTGATGCAGGATAACTCAAACCACAACATTCACAGAACACTTGTTTTACTAGCAGAATATTACAAAATGACTTGATATTTCTTTCTCCAAAGTAAAAATTAAGAATACAAACTTCATGCAGTGTTGCTTGTGTGATGTCAGTACATTCATTGACTATTACCCATAGCTGGAACTAAACAACATACTATGTAAGTTCACTAACTACAAATGTGTATGAATCACACGCACAACAGTGGAAATCCTAACAAAGTTGTGAGATGTCACTTCACCTACGTAAAGTCATTATAATTATATGATTGTGTTGCAATTTGTATAGGATAAAAGGGCTGGGAGAGGTTTTCCTGCTGTAATTGTATGTATTGCAACATTTGTGGATGTAATTCATACATAACAGCAGTAGGACATGCAATGATTACAGTCACCCAATGTGGAATTTGAATATCTGACTATGTGAAGACAGAAACTACATGATATTGGGAAGAATGATTGCACCATGGTGGCACTTTCTGCTAGAAAAGTGAGATATTTTGGTCTTTGGATCTGTGACATCATGTTATTGCTGCATAGGATGTGTACCTATCATTTCCTTAAAATACTGTTGTGCTTTTCACACATTACCTGCTGTCAAGTATACCAAACACTCATGATGTATAATGCAGTTGTCTCTGTGACATTATAATGGCAATCAGGCACAACCTGTGAATCATCATGGATTAAAACACACACCTTACAAAGGCAACAACATACAGAACTTAGTGTCATCTCCTCACATCACAGGAAAAGCCTTACTAGTTCTCATGGGAAAGCCAAATGTCTTCCTATGGCATAATCATTATCCAGTAAAGCATTTCTGTGTAAAAATGAGCAGAAATCATTGTAATTGCAATCCCCATCCCTACATGTGCACAGCAGATAACTGGCTGACAACATTGTTACCTACCTGCACATTCACAGACATACTGACACAAGTGAGTCTAAGGAGTGATGGCTGGACTTGAACAGACTACCTAAGATCACAAGATGTAGAACTCTGCCTGAATTACATACACCACACAAAATGTTTGTTTACAATTGTGACAGTGGACATTGAATAGATTCATCACCATTCTTAAATACATTGATGTTCAGAAAATGTATGAAGGTGGTTGAAGTGCACAGAAACACTACACAACTACATATGTTACATGCATTAGATGCCTTCTCGACACTGCCATGACAAACAAACACCCACAGACATTAATCAATCATTACTAGATTCAAACCTCTTACCTCTGTACTTGCACAGTCTAGAAAGCAGAGTATCACTAGTTAATACCACAGGGTAACTTATACAATCATTTTAATGGGGTTAATTTTTGATAGCATAACGTAACCACTGTGTTTCCAAAACTGTTTATTGCCTGCGGATAATACATATCTATAGGGTAATCTTCTGCCAGTGAAAATATGTCTCCTAAGTGTACTTAAATGGCATTGCTGCAGACTCAACTGTACAGACACTCATATTAATTATCCAGTGTTGGATTCAACCCCCCTTCCTACATATTTACACAAACTATATAACACAGCATTCACTGCAAGCATTACAGGAGAAGTCTGAGTTGTAAGGACACAATGTGCGATTTTGACAAGCTGACCTCATCAGTTGGATAGAAAGAGAATGTAGTAAAAGTGGAATAAGAGGATGGGGGTATTCTATCCCATGCTAAATTCTTTCCCTGAATTGAAGATGATACAACACACCTGTTCAGGAAGCAATATGTATCGGACATTGAAGCCACATACATAAATTCTCAGCAATAAGATTGGAACCTTCTACCTACCCAATTATACAAACACAGTATTAGCTGCAAGAGCCACAGGAGGTCTAACTTTTATAGATCGGGAGTACAATTGTTACAGGATGACCTCATCTCTGGGTTACAGAGAAAATTTCTGTGGTAAAACTCAGATAATGGGATGGTGAAAAACTTACCTAGTTTAAATTTTCCCCTGACTAGAAGTTGATACAGCATGTCTGTTTAGGAAGCATTATTTACCTCATATTGCAGTCATATACAAGTTTCCCACTGTGAGTTTTGAACCACCTGCCCATGTAGGTTACACAATCTACAGAATACAGTATTAGTCATAAATGCTATTGAAGATGTTTGATGCTTAAGGGGAGACATCGAATAGCTGACATGATGACCTCATCACTGTGTTGCTGAGAAGATGCTTCTGTTAAATGTGGGATAAAGTGCAGAGGGAGCTCCGTGTAATGTATGTATTCTCAGTGGAAGTGGACACAACACATTTGTCAGTGACATGTTATTTACCTGTCACTACACCCCCCTCCAATATACAAGTTCCCTATTGTGGGGATTGAACCTCCAACCTATCTAGTTCCACAATCTAGACAGCATGGAATTAGTTGTAAAGGACACAGGAGTAGTCTGACTCAACATTAAATGTGTTCTCCTCAGTGGAAGTGGACACAGCACATTTGACAGTGAAATGTTAGTTACATGTTACTAGACTTCCCCTGCACACATATTTACAGCACTGAGAACTGAACCGCCTACTTTTTCTAGTTAAAGCCCAATATTAGCCACATGAGCCACAGGAAAAGTCTTGAAAAAGCACATTTGTAATTAGTAAAGCATTACTGTTTAGTACAGTTGGTACTATGCATCATTTGTTTAGGGACATATGAATATGTGTGGCTAGAGCAGCATAACAGCACAGTGCTTGACCTATGTAATGATGTTCTTCTCTGCTAAAATGTATATTGGCACGCGTGCCCATTAACGATTAGTTGGCTTGCGAAAAAAAAAGGTCGTATTATAAAGAGTAAAAACCAGACTTTTCCCGGACTTTTTCCATCTTTTTCTATTATGTTAACTGCTTTTAATGGGTTGTTAAATGGTAGAATGGAAGCGAAACAGCGGAGATTAGCGGAAGCTGTCTATGCTTATTTAACATTATCTTAATTTGTTTAACTAAACACATAGCACAATCTCCATTGCTTTTTTTAGAGTGCAAGATTTCCATTGCTTTTTTTTAACAAATGAGATTAAATGAGTTTAGAGAGTGCGAGTTTATTTAGCTTGTTTATGCTTGTTTTAAAACTGTCTCGCTCTGTTAAATACATTTCTCTACATACAGAAAAAGCAAAAAAAATCGCTTTTCTTCTCCAGCTTGCTTTACTGCGTTGTCGTACGCAGGCGCGGGGAGCGATCAGAATCGCCGATGCTGGACCAGGCATAAGCAGGCGTGTAAAATTCATTTATAGCATTAAATAGTTCTTAAAATTAATAGTTTTATCTCAATAAAATTTATATATTAATATAATGCTTTCTGGTAATGGTGCGGTAGTGTTATTCAACGGTTACAGTTTGTTTTGGTCTTTGCCTTTGCGACAAACCAACCAAACCACCGTATGTAAGCATTACCCCCCACCCCCCAGCAGGTTATTGCTATATACTGTCCTTCATGAACATTGGATTACTGAGAGGGACATGTACCTGTTTCATAGTATGGGATGCCAATGGCAATCAAAATTGTAAATGACTGGATTAACAGTCAAGCATTATTGCTATTTCATTCCAGGATGACTGCATGGAAATAGTAAACATTTATAATGTCATTTGCACTTGTCTTATCTCATGTTTGTGGAATGCACATTGATAATACAAACAGACACTTCCTAAATATGACAGCACACTTCAGAATAACAGTGATGGATTATGTATGAATAGGTTAGCCAACATTGTAACACAGCTGAAAGTGCAACCACTGGAATGCAGACATACATTAACAGACTGACTTAACTAAGCCAACATCACTGTGAAATCTAGATACTCTGTTTTTCAAATTCAGTATTGTCATATGGATGTTGTACAACCAAAACAAATAATTATTTTTTTGTGAATCTTTTTTTATCTTGCCTTAAGCGAGGCACTGGCAAGCTCAATTGCATTGGTGATGACAATGTATTAGTGGATGCTTAATCATATCTTAAGATGCTGAGCTAAGAATGGGAATTAGAAGTAGTCTTTGGTGCTCCTTGCTGAATTTCCCATAAAGAAGTCCTGTACACATACAACCATGTCTGAATCTGATGATGTGTTATGGTCATGTTTCAGGCATCATGATTTACATATTTGTCAGGGCAGTTGCAGTTCTTCAGTCCTTACATGTATGCAATAGTTGTATTATGTTACACATGAGGGGCCAAATACGGTGTTGCTGGTGGAAACATGGCTTATGGAAATGGTTTGGAATAAATGAGGTTTATTTGTGACATAGTAGGGGTGGGAAGAGGTGGACCGTTGGTGACAAGAATACAAATATAGACACAAAGCAATTATTCTATGGTCTATTTCTGCACATATTTGTGCTGTGTTATAGTTGGCATTATCATACTAATTATTCATGTAAGATCTGTACAATGCAGGCTTCACAACTGGGGGCAGGCACATTAAGATGGCAGCAGGATAGTGGTGCATTAGGAAAAGGAATAGCCAGCAGTTACAACAAAATGAGTCATACTAGTCAAAAGCATTGATAATTACATTACAGTGATTATGAAACAGTGGCAAACCACTTTACAGGTAATCCACAATAAATGACAAATTATTATCCCAAGAATAACATTTCAAAGAGGGATATTCCAGGGTGACTTTTCATCACTACAGCTCTTTTTCTTTTGCCCTTAACCCATTAAGCTGTCAGATTAGGTCTTGGTTATAGTTTGGTTTCCAAACAACAACAAATTATAATGACTTCTCGTCTTCTTTTTGTGGATGATTTAAAAGTATATACTTGATCAGATGGGGCACTGAAAGCACAAATGGATGTCATCAAAACTCTCTCAGTTGATGTAAGAGTGTCATTTGGTCTTGATAAATGTGCAAAGGCAGCACTTAAAGCAAAAAAACTGCAGCACCAAAAAAACATCAGTCAGGGACAGGGATGTGATATAAAGGCACTTGAGTAGGAGGGAGTGTATAAATATTTGAGAACTGATGAAGGACCGACAATAAAACATGACTAAATGCAAACATAACTCATTAAGGAATATGTTAGATGACTAAAATTAATACTGAAAGCAGCCTTGACATCTAGGAGCAATGTTGAAAGTATAAACTAGTTTGCTATTCCTGTTCTAACACACAGTTTGGGAGTGAATAACTGGCCCCAAAAGGTATTAGATCAATTAGACAGGAAAACAAGAAAAATGTTTCACACTTATCAAATGATATATAAAAATTAGTGTATACTAAGACGATATATTCCTTGTTTTGAAGGAGGTATGTGCCTCCTCAAAACTGAATATATGTATAGATCTGCAATCACAGGACTGCATACATATCTGATGACCTCACCAGATCCAAACATAGTTAAAGTTTTGAAACATGAGAACAAATCTAACATGATTTTCCTGCTTAGTTAGCAGAAACATATCAGTGTCAAGCAGGAAAGGAAGCCAAAAGAGAAGCAGACAAAAATCGGGCATCAACTGAATGTGCCAAAAATCAAAAGAGAATCTATAGAGGAGGATCAGACAAGAAGGCAAGAAATATGGAAAAGGCATAAACATAGCTGCAAGTAAAAATACTCCTGGAACAATTATATATCAATCAGGATCTGACACATGAATGGTTAAGGAGAGGTGAATTTAAACCAAAAGATGAAAGGTTAATATTAGCAGCTTGGGATAGTGGACTACATACATGTTGGTTTACAAAATCCATTGAACATGTGGGAGAAACAGATAAATGCAGGTTTTGTAAAACAGAACTGGGAACAGTCACACAGCTTGTTGCTCGGTGTAATTCTCTAATGGTAGAGGGTCTGCGTACTGAATGGCAAAATAATGTGGCAAGCTTGTTACACCGGGAATTGTGCAAACATTACAATATTGAAGTAGCTTTGAAGAGTTGAAAATATGAACCACAAAGCATTATATAGAATAATGAAGTTTATACCACATGGGATCAGCTATTATCGGGTCCATATTACATAGACGAAAAATCAAAATTTCGAACCCTAAGATGAGCAAAAACGCAGGTAATCGAAATCGCTATTGTGGGGGGCGATCCCTCCTAAAAACATATTCCAACTCTGAGATCGCACTACAGTGAGGAAAGGGCAAATTTTCTGATCTTCACTGTACTGCGATCTCCCAATATCGATTTCAATTACCTGTGTTTTCGCTCATCTGAGCGTTTGAGATTTCGATTTTTTGTCGTTCTGATAGGAACCCCTATCATCAACAGTTCATAAAATAGATATAAGAAAAACAGATATACTAGTCCATGAAAAGAACATAAAAGTAACATTGATAACTGAAATTGCGACACCCAGTGATTACAGTGTCTTATGTACAGAGGGACACAATGTCATAAAATCCCAGATTTTGCAGGAAGAAATTAGGACAATGTGGAAGAAGGATACATAGACAATTCCAGTAGCAGTAGGAGCAGTGGGTCTCATAAAAAAGAATTCACATTCTTATTAGATATGCTCTTGATACATGTAAGTCCATATTAATTGCAGAAGGAGTCAATTCTGGGCACATTGCAGGTGCACTTTTGGCTAACATCAAAGATTGAAACAATAGTAATTTCACAAATCTTAATCATACTTTAACTTAGGAATGGGGTACAGTCCAATCATGGTATTAGAAACCCAAAACAATTAGAGAAATTAAACCGGATCAGAAACAATTGGTAGAGATCTGGATTTGTACCTTGACTCTATTCCAAGAAAAATATACAGACATGAGTATTTTTTAAACACATCATATAGGAACTCCTATTTCACAAAGTTCAAACATGACAACAGATTCAGAAAAGGAGAATGCATGTATTACTCTTCACTACTCTGATTGCATCTGTATGATGTATATTCAGCTGTTCAGGTTGCTCAACAGAAGACTAGCCTGACTACACATGGCTAAACACAGTAATGAGAAGGACACCAGAGTAATGAGATTGAACGCAAAAATGCACAAGAATTTTCCATAAGTTCTGTACTTCCTTTTAATCTCAGTTGCAGTTGGAGCTGGGTGCAAGACATGGCACAACTGCAGAGGAGAAAGACAGATGACACAGAAAGGAGAAGATATATACACAAGGGGAGAAGGAGGAAGGGACCAAGTAGCTTCTGACAGAAGCAGGATAATGGTGTCTCATAACAATATGTAGGCAACAAGTACATGTAAAACAGTGTACAAAAATCAGTCAATAAGAGTTATCTATTGCATGGATTAGACCCCCTGAAAGTATGCAAAAGTTTGAATATGAATCTGAGCATTATCTCATCATGGTACAAAGAGACACCTATTTAACATACTTTAAATTACAGTTAAAGAGCAGTGACAACTTACTAAAGCAAAAGGGTTAAACAGAAGGATAGAGCTGGAGAGAGGAATAGCAACAGTATTTTGTACTGGGACATTTTCTGGGACACATAGGACAATCTGTATGGTGTGTTACTCATACTCATTTCCTCATTATTACTCTGTCATGTTCTATTCAATAAACTTCTTGCTAAAGGGAGCAAGAAAGGGTAGGAGATTAGAAACAACATTAAGACAAAAGCACGGTAAGGGTGGTTTACTAAGTCACCCTGCTGGGGATGGAATGTTTTCGCAAATGCTTTCTATGAAATCTGATGAAGTAAAATTTTGAACTAGAGTTGTATTTGTGTCCATGACACTTTGCAAAAACATCATTCTATAGACAAGGGAATTATCTCTGCACACCACATAGGAGCTTCTAGTTCATTGTATCCATATATATAGTTAGTTTAACTGTTTCACAATAGTGCCTTTACTCTACATTCTCATAGAGCAGTGGATTTCATTAGATTTGCATGAAAGTAACCTGACTACTGCAGATGAAATTAAAATCTTCAGCTTTTGCCCTAGGAAGCTGAATGGTATTCACAAATTCACAACCACTCAGCATCGATCCATGATGCCAACCTTCACGCAAATGCTGAGGGCAAAAAGTGAAGGTTTTTTGATGGGCCATTTCTGGCCATGTGTGTTGTATGTGATTTTATTTTTGACCAGATTAAATCTTTGAAAAAGGGGATTAATATGACAGTCCAGAAAATTGGGGTAGTAAGTAGAGAGTAAAATGTGTGGGGGGGAGAATACAGGAATTTGTAGGAGGGTGGTGGGAAAACAACATAGCTATCCATTTCTTCAGAACACATATGCTGAATTGTACAAAGATTTTCGTGACTTTTAAGTGTAACCACCCCAGGGATGGGTGACAACTACAGAGTAATGTTGTAGAGACAATTGGACGAAATAAAGTGTGTCAAGAAGACACATAGGTGAAGTGGAGAGCTGTGTATGGGGTGTAATTTTTTTGTGGACAGGTGTCCATTTTTTTTTTTTTTTGAGAGAAAGGGATGTTGGGGAAGGTCATCACTATTTCGTGTGTCAGCTGCTTGGGTCAGTGCCAAATGTGGCATAGTTTTGGCAAGACAACGCAAGACTTCTACACTGCTGATTTGGGCATTGTGGCCCTTCTTCATTATCCTCTTCATCAGCCTTGTCAGCTCCTGTCAGGTAACAAAATCACCATCTCTATTACTACTGCTCCAGGAGGGTACCACTGCACCAGCAGCCAGGACAGAACTACCTGAAACAGGTGGAGCAGGTAGGACAGAAGTTGTTAAGGCAACAGTAACAGGTTGTGACTCAGATGTGGAGGGTGTCTGTGCTGCTTGTGGTGGTGGGCTGTAGCCACCTGTGGAGATATGGTGGCTGAATCCCAGTGGTCAGTCCACCCTCTATGCTGATAGTCATTCTGTTTTCAGAAGCAATATATTAACAGATAAATAAATAATTAAAAGGAGCGATAAAGAGTGAGTTAGACAAAAAAGAGAATTAGATCAATGGCATGCCACATTACTTAATTATACCTAAAGCAATATGAGAAATACATAAGTACACCTTGGCCACATCCAGATATGATGGAGAACCATGAATGTTTCATAAAATCAGTCAATCACAAAGGTATGTATATCACTGTGCCTTATCAGATATCTGTTTGTAGGGTAATATCTGCATTTGCAAATTTTGAATTGCTGATGTCAAGTAGTATTGAAAGTAAAGTATCTTACAAACAGTAGCCTGTAAAAAAACAAATATCTGTTACTCAGTATTGAACCCATACACGATTAATCTGATGTACTCAGTGCCTAATACAATATCCATGAGCTACTGGAACAGGAATGTAGGCTTGATATTAAAATTAAATATGCCTGCTCAAGATAATATACAATGATGAAATGAGACTGCTTCAGTAGACCTCATGTGTAACAGCTTGTGCACAAAAATGCATAGCCTTGCCAGGTGCATTTGTACAATTGAAAGCACAACAATGGCCTGCCAGATGCATTAGCAATGAGCACATCACGAAGTACTGAAAATGTTAAAATGGCAGACAGGTTTGGCCATGTGTAAGGCTCAAACTATTGGAAATGTTCCAGTGTTAAACACTTATACACTTTACGGTGTTTTGTTTATAAACATGGCTTTTGGAGAAAAATAATATGACTTGTGACATATTGGTTTGTTGAGAGTTAGACACTGGAAAGATTGAATAGTACTACCTGGGAATTGAATTCAAGGGAAAAAAAATGATAAAATGTTAAACCTTGCTGACTGCCAATGCTACAGAAGAACTAACTTGCAAATATTGTAATTAGAAGTATAGTTATTTTACATTGAATATACACATATTGCCTGTATGTCTGTGATGGGAGTACATTTCTATGCTTATGGCAGTGTTTGCCTTTGTAAATAAATCCCAGATGCATGCACTTGCATGACTTGAAGTAGGACGTGGAGGGTTAGGTTACATACATACATACTTCATTACATATACTATCATAAACAAGGTCTATATTAGAACATCGAAGTTTCAGGTCTTCGAATGTTCTAATATCGACACCTAGTAACCGAAAACCCGTAAGATCGAAAATTTAGAACATCAAATTTTTTCTTAGGGAAAAAATTTGCTGTTCCAAAACACATACACACAACACAAACACACCAAACACACAGCAATCCACACACATACACCTAAAATCTTACATCTAAACCTACACTAAACTGTACATACACCACTATCTACCCACTTACCTTAACCCAAACCCTAACCCTAAGGTCTGTCACTATCGCACACACACCTCACCAGCGCCCTAACCCTAACTCAGCTATCCCACCCTAACCTTCACGTCCAAACATTCGCACACTTACCTGACCCACGCCCTAACCCTAACTCGCCTATCCCACCCTAACCCTCATGTCCACACAATCGCACACTTACCTGAACCCGACCGTAACTTTCCATTGCAAAGCTGAAAATATATATAACAATAGCAGACAACCAAATTCTTTCCTTAGGAAATAATTTGGTTATCTAAAAATTCGCTATTTTCAACTTTCGGTTACTAGGTGTCGATATTAGAACATCCGAAGACCTGACACTTCGATGTTCTAATATAGACCCCATAAACACCTATGATATGTGATAACTTAATTAGAAGAAAAAAAGGCTGTGCACATCAGAACAGTATATGCATTCTAAATTAAATATGATTATTGTTATGTTTAGCATAATTTACACACAGGACAATGGGCTCCTATAGCAAGCAGTAATGATACATTTCTAGAATGAAATAAAGAATGATACTCGTGTATTTACTGTGACATTCTAATCAAAATGTTGTGACAAAAATCATTGTGACCCCTTCTGTAAAAGTATCTGTCAACTGGATTTGAACCCTGCATCTGTGATGTTTACTCTTCATTATCACTGTACTTACACTTTCTACCACAGGAAAAGGTAAGGAACAGGTTGAATTTATTCACTGAATTCTATCTAGAATATTGATGGCCATGCACTGGCACCAGGCTGGTTTGCACTACAGAAAGCAGCCTAAATAACATTTTTCTCTTTTTTCATTATTAAATTAACTGTGTTTGCATGTTGCCAATGGGAGACTAAATGCAAAAGGCATTATAAAAAAAATTGACAGGGAAAAAAGTTGAAAGAAAAACTTAATTTAATGATATAGTATGCTTAGCAATGACTAGATCAACAAGTGTATTATAGTGACACTTTCATCCTTCTCAAATCTCCTTGACACATCACAAGTTTAATTTCTGGCTGAAATTATTCCACCTGTAGTTAATGCCAAATAATGATGTTAGAAATACTGAGAATAGTTGAGTTTTAAACAACACAGTGATATCACAAAATGTGTGTCAATACGTATTCAGACCTACTCTGTAAAATTATCATTTAACTGTATTTGAATCCTGCATTATCTGCCATTTTTATCTAAGCTCACTGACCATACACCTTATGTCACAGAGAAAGTTACATGATTGGAACATTTCCTTTATTGAGCACTATCCAGAGTGCTGAGAGCAGTGTACTACTGCCAGACTTGTTTGCACTAGAGAAGGCAGCTTACATTTTTCACTTTTTTCTTTAGGCAGTGAACTCTGTTTCGCTGTTATGGACTGCTGCCAGCAGTGCCAAATGGCACAAAAATGATGAAGTGACGAAAAATAAGCATACTGAAATACTGAAAAAGAGGAAGCATTATGAAACAAGTAGTTAAAATATTTGGTTCTGATATTTCTCCTACTTTGTTCTGTTTCAACATGCACATATGCTCATTAAACATCATTATGTTCACACAAACACTACCATCTCTAGATTAAAATCCCAGAAAATCAGGGCATTTACAAGCCACACACATTATACTGTGAGGATAACAAAGAGGTTACCTATACTCATGTGACATAGTATCAAGTGACCTTACAGGTGCAACAGAAACAACTTGTCACCTTTGTCCTGTCTAACTTGAAGTTAGGTGTGTGGATGGCTATGATACTGGCAACACAGAAGACAATTTTTCCTCACACAATATAAAATAAAAAATGTGAACACTGCTTTTCTTTGCTTATCTTTATTTTGTGAACATCATTCCCATATCTAAGCTTCTCTGACAAGAAGAGTTAAGATCTTCACCTCCCATGCACAAAGTTGAAAGGTTTGATCCTGACCTCTGACCAATGCCAGTTTGAAGTTTGCATGTTCTGTCTGTGTCTCCATGGGGTTTTTCCATGTCCAAAAAGACATGCTGAGTGTTTCCATCTCAAACTCACCAATGAATGGAGCTGTGGGCAGCAGCCCAGACTCTATATGGTGCCCTATAGGGGGAAGAGTTGTACAGACCAACTGCTTTGGGCATCTACTGTGGTGCTCAGTATCCTCAAGATAGGAGAACACGGATCACAGACTGCATGTCATGGCAGGGCTAGCCACTCAATGGTGTAAAATATGGCTCTAAGTGATTCAATCATGGTGACTAATGTTGCCAAAAATGGGCATGGGTAGTTACCGGTAATAAGTGGGTTGAGGACTCGACCTACTCTGACCCACGCCAGGGACCCTTGCTAACAGTGGGAGGGGTATATGCACCCCTACTGGCCAGTGTGTGCCCACAATAAAGCCCAGCAGCCCTGGGTCAATAAGCTACTGACTGTCCAGTGTCTAGTTGCCCAGCCTGAGTTACCTGGGATAGCACTGTTGAGTGAAAGCTGAATGCAAAACCAACCAACCTGCCAAACATGAACTGAGAATTGCTATGCTTAATGCAGTTTCACTGACAGGATGCAGCTTGGAAGTGGATGACATGATGATACGGAGGAGGCTGGACATCCTATATATCCAAGAGACGAAATGGAAGGGCAGTGCAACAAAGCCACTTGGCTTGGGATCCAGACTCTATAACTTGGTCAGGGACAGGCTAGAAATGGTGTTGGAATTGTGTTGAGATAGGCTTCAGAAGGCAGTGAGGAATATCATCAGAATTAATAACAGACTCATGGCAATCATACTCCAGTGCAATGATAGGGCAGTATTCATAATCTTAGCCTATGCCCCACAGCAGGGTTGTGATAGTGAGGAATAGAGTGCATTCAGACAGCAATTGTTGGACCTTCTAGATAAAGCAGGACAACATGAATTGGTGTTGATAATGGGTGACTCGAATGCACATATCTGGACAGACAGAACAGGATATGAAGATTGGCTTGGTCCACATTGGGGGGGGGGGCAACAGGAATAAAGAAGGAGAAGCCATTCTAGACTACTGTCTGGCAAATGGCTTGATAGTAGCCAACACATGGTTCATAAAGAGAGACAGTAATAAGATCAAATACAAGAGTAGCCAAAATGCAACTCAGGTAGACTTCCTTCTAGTAAGGAAAAGGAACTGGGGGTAGAATCCATGACAGCAAAGTCATCCCCAGTGAAACGGTCATCCCACAGCATAAATCACTAGTTGCCACAATCAGCTGCAAGTAGTGGTCAGAGAAGGCTCTAAGGTCAACAGAGACTAGGCTGGAGACCTGGAAGTTGACTGGAGAGAAAGCTCATCAGTTCAAGGAATTACTCAGGGCTCTAGCACCCAAAGAAGAGGAGGAAATAGGTGGAGTTAAAGAAGGTGGTGTTAAAGAAGAGTGCAGCTGATTGTGGCAACTAGTGGTTTATGCTGTGGGCTGACTGTTTCACTGGGGATGACTGTAACAAGAACAAAAAACTGAGAGTAATGCTACTCAATGCTAGAAGTCTAAATCTCAAAATGCACTCACTCAAGGCACTCCTTAAAATGGAGAACATTGATATCTGTGCAGTGACTGAGACCTGGGTCAAGGCTCCAGAGAGCACCCCTGCACTACCAGGCTATAACTCATACCACACTTTTTGGCCATGTAACATGGACCGGAACACCAAAGGTGGAGTTGTGTCCATATTCATTAAGGATATCCACACCTCCAGGCTAGTTGCTCAGCATAATGCATCCGAGGTTATCCAAGTGCAACTAACTCTGGGCAAAACTGCAATCCAAATTGTAGCTTGCTACAGATCCCCCCACCATGCCCCAGGATTCCCACTCCTCTTTTCTTGATGTACTGGAAAATATTATGGTTCAACCAAACACCCTAATGATGGGCGATTTCAACTACCCCACAATTAACTGGGAAAATTACTTGTGTACCAACTGCTTCACACAACACTTTCTGGAATTCATAAACTCCAATGCCCTGGATCAACTTATCTACACCCCCACCAGTGGCAACAATATCCTAGACCTAGTCATTACCAACATGAGTGACCGGTGTTCCACACCTGAAGTCAACTCCTCGTTGGTCCGATCCAACTATAAGCTAACCACACTTGATATCCACATCCCGCCCCCACCCCCCATTAAGGAAAAAGACAGAAGTGGTGAACTTCATGACATCCATACAGATGGACAATACAGTTACGACTGCTGAATCCTACACAAATGCGCTCTATAAGCACTTATACAAGTGCATAGAGCATGCTATCCCAAACAAACCCAAGATGCTATCCTCCAAAAAAAGGACACCAATCTGGTGGTCCCTGCCATAAACAAACTGTACAACAGAAGGAAGAAATTGTTGCAAATGAGAGTAAAATCCCATGAGTGGAGGAGCTCCCTGGTCAGCCTCAGTAAGAAGCTGAGATCCCTTATAAGATTTTCCAAAGCTAGCTATGAAAACAAAATCACCACTGATTCTAAGGACAACCACAAAGCATTCTATAGCTATGTCAAGAATCTCAATGGCAACACCCAGATCTGCTCTGAGTTACAGCAGAATGGCACGAAAATTACAGAACCAACTGATATTGCCAACATCCTGGCAGATAGGTTCAGTGCTAACTTTATCCCCCTCACCCCCTAAAGGGCCCATGTCTATACAGGAAGAATGCAGACTCCCTGTAATCACAACTATGCAGGTAAAAGCTGCACTCTCTAAAGCCAAAAACATAGCATCCATGGGACCGGACAACATCCCAGGCTGCATTTTACATGAACTTCAGAATGAACTGGCTCCCCACCTAAGCACCATGTTCAATCATAGCCTCACATCAGGCTTTGTGCCCACTGAATGGCGTACAGTGACAGTTATCCCACTCCACAAAGGGGGAGCCACTACTGATCCAGGGAACTATCGCCCTATTAGCCTGACAAGCCTGGTCTGCAAGGCCATGGAACGTATCATCATGGAACTCATAAACAAGGACATTGGTAACCTCCAAACTCTGGATCCCACAAAGTTCGGATTTGTGAAAGGCAGATCATGCCTCCTGAACCTGATCGACTTCTTTGAGGCAGTCACCAAAGCCGTAGATGAGGGTAAGGTGGTTCACACAACCTATCTTGACCTCGCCAAGGCTTTCGACACCATTCTGGAATTATAGCTAAACTCATTAAACTAGGTATAAATCCCAACATCACAAGATGGGTTGTCAACTGGCTCACTGACAGAACCCACACTGTAAAAGTTGTACACTCCAAATCTGACCTCAAACCAGTGACAAGTGGAGTACCACAGGGTTCAGTCCTGGGACCTCTCCTGTTTGGTATCTACTTGTCTGAAGTACAGGCTAACACAGAAGGCCTCTGGCTAACAAAGTTCACAGATGACTGCAAACTAGGAGCCATAGTCGAGTCCCCAAATGATGTGGAAATCCTACAGAAGGGCCTCACTGCAACAGATGCCAGGTGTCAGAGCCATGGCCTCAAGTTCAATGCCAAAAAGTGCATTGTCATCCCCTTTGGTAAAAACTCTGTACCCGTGAACTACTACATAGACAGCAGTCTACTTAACACTGAATGTGTGATGAGACCTTGGGACCCAGGTGGACAGTTGTCTGTCCTTTGATAGTCACATCGCCACAGTAGTCAGGAAGTCCTTCTATGTGGCACACCTCATCATAAAAGAGTTGTCATCCAGGAAAAAAAGAGGTCATTGTTCCTCTCTACTTGACACTCATTAGACCCATTATAGAATACAACGCCCCTGTTGGAATGTACCTCATAAGACATCTGCAGCAGCTGGAAAGGCCACAGAAGTACCTCACAAAGAGGATTACTGGCATCAAACAGATGCCCTACACTGACCGTCTCAAAAAACATCAGCTTTACTCCGTAGCATATTGCCTACTCTGAGGTGATCTCTGCCTAACATATAAAGCTATGTCAAACCCAGAGCTGTTGGACATGCCACACCTAAAGAAATCCCAATCCTTCCGAGCTACACACTCTAGGGACCAAAACCTTGTCACCACAATAAACAGAACATGCTGGAGGGATAGATTCCTGTCCCAGAGACTTCCCATACTTTGGAACAGGCTACCCATCTCTGTCAAGCAAAGTTCTTCATTAGCACTCTTCAAGAAAAATCTTGATGAGTGGATGGGAAATAGGAAATATACCCGGGGATCACTTCTGTGTCTTTGCTCAACAGTGGCACAAGAAAATAACTTTCTTGGGTGGCGTAAGCCAGGGAACCTTGTTGGCTAGGCCAATAGTCTAGTACCTACCTATGTACCTAAAAACAGCATGTGTTAGGACTACAGAAAAGATACAGCATGAGGCTGAGCCAGGTATGGAAATAAGGTACATAAGGAAAGCTGGTGGTGGAATGCAGAAGTCCAGGAAGCCATCAAAAAAAAGCAGGAGTGCAGGAAGAAGTGGGATATAGAAGACTGACCAGGCTAGGAAGGACTACTGGTTGGCTAACTATGAAGCTAAGAAAGAAGTTGCAATAGCAAAGAATAGGGCATCAGAGGCACTCTACCAACTTCTGTAAAGTGACTCAGTAAGGGACACAAAGAAACTATATCAGGTCGCAAGGCAAAGACAGAAAGATAAAGAAGATAGTCAGACACCCTTCATAAGGGATGCCAGAAACAACTTGCTCATCAGTCCACAGGACATCAAAGGCAGATGGATGGAGTATTTCCAGCAGCTTCTAAATGAAGAAAACCCCAGAGAAACTGTACTGCCTTAGAAACAGTCTACAATGAGAGAATAAGTGGAGCCCACCTTAGAAGATGTAAGAACAACACTAAGGAAGATGAAGTCAGGGAAAGCAGCAGGCTCAGATGAGGTCACAGCAGATATGATAAAGATGCTGGGAGAGATAGGGGAGAAATGGCTCCTGAGGGCACTAATAGAGGTTTGGAGAGAAAGGTGTATCCCAGGTGACTGGAGAATAAGCATACTCATGCCAGTGTATAAGAACAAAGGGGACATCCACAACTGTGGACAGTACAGAGGCATTAAACTCCTACCACATTGCATGAAAGTTCTGGAGAAGGTGATTGATAAATGGATACACAGAGTAGTAAAATGTAAGATGGGAGATGAGCAGCTCAGATTCAGATCAGGATGCAACTTCACCCGATGTTTGCATTGAGACAGATACTTGAGAAGAAGCTAGAGATGAGAAGAGAGTCCAACTGGGCATTCCTAGACTTGGAGAAAGCACATGACAAGGTTCCAAGAAAGCTGATCTGGGCAGTGCTGTGGTGGTTTCAAGTCCCAGAAACATTGGTAGAATTAGTGCAGGCTATGTACAAGGACCCAGTAACATAAGTACGAACAGTGTTTGGCCTAACAGAGGGGTTCCCAGTGGGAGTGGGTGTACAAGAGGGTTCAGATCTGAGCCCACTGCTGTTCATACTGGTGATGAACTACATTAGCAAACAGATTGGACTGGACAGATCAAAAAAGCTGCTGTATGCAGACAATGTGGCAGTACAGGCAGACTCTGAGCTAGAACTTCAGCAAAGGATAGGAGAATGGAATGCAAATCTGAATGCTCATGGGAGGAAACTAAGCACAGATAAGAAGGTGATAATGGCAGCAAATTGGGGAAATCAGAAGAAGCTGAGAATAGAGATAAATGGGAAGACAGTGGAACAGGTAAACAGCTTCAAGTATCTGAAAAGAGTGGTTGAGGAGAAGAGTAGTCTGAATGAAGAGGTCAAAGCTTTAATCAGAGGGGCTGCAGCCAATTGGCATAGAGTATCAGGTATAATCTATGACAGAAGAATGCCAAAAAAGCTGAAAAGTAATGTGTACAAGACAATGGTGTGACCAGTACTACTGTATGGTGCAGAAACCTGGGCAGTAAAGGCAGAACAGTTGAAGAAGCTAGAGGTGATGGAAATGAAGTGCCTGAGAAAGGTGGTAGGATGCACACTGTGGGGCAGATGAAGAAATGAGGACATAAGAGCAGAAGCCAAAGTAACTCTAATTGCAGAAAAGATCAAAGAGAACAGATTACGGTGGTTTGGGCACGTGTAGAAAATCAGAAGAAAATCTGGTGAGGGAGATTTGGGACAGACAGGAAGAAGGTAAGAGGAAGCAAGGATGTCCAGCAAAGAGGTGGATGGATTGTGTGAAAGATCTGCAACAGTCAGGCACAAGTGTTGAAGAATGCAGGAGTGTGGCACTGAATTGAGAGAGTTGGTAACAGTTAACACGATACCCCGATCCCATGTAGAAAAAAATGGGCAAAGGGGGGCTGATGATGATAATGATGTACTTCCTTAGAAATGCAGACACAATTGTATTCAGAGGCAGAAACTGTTGTCATAAACAATTCATACAAATGTTAGGAATGTTCCTACCCTAAGTCAGTCAGTGGTAGTCATAACATTTTTGTAAGTCCCTTCTCCTGACACACCCTGATTGATACTGAAGTCAGACTTATAATTCACACTTGCAAGCACTTTTTACAAAATGCTGCATTTAAACCTTACTGATGGATTGCATTTCAGATTGCAGACATAGTTTTATTGTATGCATTGTTTGTCTTTTGCTGGTGGCATAGGCATGTATATCAGTTATTTAATACATTGCACATCTTTGTGAAGAATGTAACGTGACATTATAGAACATTTTCTATGCCCATCTAACAAATTAATGCAGAAGAGTATTGCATCACTTACCAGCAATGTCAAGGGTTTAACATTTGTAGCCCACAATATGTTAAATTTGTGATATATAACTGATCCCCCCCATCCACACAACTGCACATCCAAGAATTCTTTCAGACACTTGTAATGGAAAAGTATACATGCTTTGGTTAATACTGTAATGTACTACTCAGTTACACAGCTGTTGTCCTCCTTACATAACCTGTACACTTGTTTGTTTTTTATTTGTTTTCTATTTTATTTAATTTTTTTGAAGAGGTGTATGTATTTACTTTTGTGTACTATTATGGCTGCAAGCATTTAGACATACATATTTGTTTGTACTTCAGAGAATGAAGTTACCATCCAGGCAGTAAGTCGATATTGCTCCTTCCTCTTAAAAAGACGCAGAGGTGACAAGTACTAATGTGACTGTATCTGGTGGCAGATATTCAACTATGTAAATGATGTCAGAGTCCTTGTCCATACATATCAGTAAACATGACATAGGACTATGGTCATAATAACATTCAAGTTATATAGGACATGGGAAACTGGCCATGAACATGTGGCGGGGGGGGGGGGCTGCTGCTAACAAACCACCAGTGACTGAAACTGATGAGTTCCTGTCCCCTGTCAGAAATCACTGACATCTCAGCAGAGGATTCACACAGAATCACTGATGCTGGTTATGACATGAAGGACAGCAACAGTGGGCATACTGCAGGACTTCCAAGTATTTACAATATAATTTAGCCATTCACACCCACTTTTTCAGTGTTAGGCTTATCCTCATCTATTCCCCACCAACACCACCCTGTGGAAATCATGACTGTGCACCTCCCTTTCCATATTTTTAATTTACTTATGGTTGCATATGCTTGTGGAAAAGTGAAAAGCTTGAGGCACATTGTTGTGCACAGTCCATAGGTCGATATTGCAGACATCAGTCATGCAGTATTACTAACTTTACTGTACACAGGACAGATGTCTCACATAAGGGACATATACCTACTTGCATATGGGACTAAGCAGTTAGCTACTTTTTTTTTAACAGGTTCAATACTTACCTTGGGCCACATATGAGGATGGAAGAGTTTGCATATTTACTGTACTGTTTCTATGTCTGCTCAGTTTTGCTGTGCTATTTGCTTTGTTGTACAGTCCATCATAATTCAGACAGACTACAAAACCCCTTTTTCTTTTTTGGCAGGTCTGGCAGCAGCAACAAATTTAATTAAGGCCTGTTGCACGTACAGCTTTATAATGGCATCAACTGCTAACATGTTTTTTTTTTTTTCTTAAGTGCAGCCTGGCTGTAATTCAAAGAGTTTTGGTATAGGGGGAGAGAGCTAGCTGATATGATGGACTGAAGGACAGTTGGTATATTGTGTGTGCAAGAGTTTACATGATTGTTTTATACTATATTATAGCTTCATGAATAGCTCCACCATGTTGAATTTGTTAATTAGCAGTTAATTCATCTACTTAATACTTTCATTAGCATATTCTACCATTTGCCTTTGTTTGGCAGCTCTGATGAATATTTTATTTATTTATTGATTGGCATTTAATTGCCAGGAAAGTCTGACTGGGTAGAAGAAAATTTTCAGGGAAGGGCAGGGGAGGGGGAGTAAGCTCCAAATTATTACAAAACATTTTAAGAACAATAATTTTTCAATCTTCAAAAATAAAACAAAAAAAAATCCGTAGTTTAAATAATTATAACAAATTAGTGACAATATAAAAACACTGGTTAAGAATCAATACAAGTTATATGACAATCCTTTAATATTTATAGAACTTTTAGACAGTTTTTAGAGCAGTTAAAGGTAAGTTAGTCTAATACAAATAGGAATTGTAATATGAAATGAGGGAAGAACAGGTTTATGGTATATTTAGAGAGAGTCAGGGAAACCCAGCCACTGGGGATGCACAAGCCAGTGCATTTCTTTGTGCCAGTCCCAAGCCCAGATAAATGGGGAAGGTTGCGTCAGGAAGGGCATCTGGCGTAACATTTTGCCAAGCCATACATGCAGAAAACAGTACAGAAATTCATACCGGATTGGTCGAGGCCCAGGTAAACAACGACCACCACCAGTACTGTTGGCCAACAGGGTGCTGGCAGAAATTGGGCTACTGTTGGCCGAAGGAGGAGAAGAGGCGGAAGGCATGCCCTAAGGTAGGTAAAGGCTAGGACTGTGATAGTGAGGGTCAGAACATTGAATGTTGGCAGTATGATTGGTATAGGGAGAGAGCTAGCTGATATGATGGACTGAAGGACGGTTGGTATATTGTGTGTGCAAGAGATCAGATGGAAGGGGAGCAAGGCTAGGTGTATCGGAGGCGGTTTTAAATTGTTTTATCATGGTGTGGATGGGAGGAGAAATGGCGTAGGCATTATCCTGAAGGAACAGTATGCGAAGAATGTTTTCGAGGTGAAAAGAGTGTCGGATAGAGTGATGCTTATGAAGCTGGAAATTGATGGTGTAATGATGAATGTTGTTAGTGCATATGCTCCACAAGTTGGGTGTGCGATGGAGAAAGAAAATTTTTGGAGTGAGTTAGATGAAGTGGTGATAACTGTACCCAAGGGTGAGAGACTGGTGATTGGAGTAGATTTCAATTGGCATGTTGGTGAAGGGAACAGAGGGGATGAGGAAGTGATGGGTAAGTATGGTGTTAAGCAAAGGAATGCAGAGGGTCAGATGGTAGTGGATTTTGCGAAAAGGATGGACATGGCTGTGATGAATATGTATTTTAACAAGAGGGAGGAGCATAGGGTGACATACAAGAGTGGAGGAAGATGCACACAGGTGGATTATATCTAGAAGGGCCAATCTGAAGGAGATTGGAGACTGTAAAGTGGTGGCAGGGAAAAGTGTAGTTAGGCAGCATAGGATGGTGGTTTGTAGGATGACATTGGTGATCAAGAAGAGGAGGATGAGTGTGAGGGCAGCACCAAGGATCAAATGGTGGAAACTGAAAAAGGGTAATTGTGAGGTGATGTTCAGGGAAGAGTTAAGACAGGCACTGGGTGGCAGTGAAGAGTTACCGAATAGCTGGGTAACTACAGCAGAGCTAGTAAGAAAGTTGGCTAGAAAGGAGCTTGATGTAACATCTGGAAAGAGGAAGGAGGACAAGGAGACCTGGTGGTGGAATGAAGAAGTACAGGAGAGTATACAGAGAAAGAGGTTGACGAAGGAGAAGTGGGATTGTCAAAGAGATGAAGAAAGTAGACAAGAGTATAAGTAGATGAGGTGCATGGCCAAGAGAGAGGTGGCGAAGGCTAAGGATAAGGCGTATGAAGAGTTGTATAAAAGGTTGGACACTAAGGAGGGAGAAAAGGACCTGTACCAATTGGCCAGACAGAGGGACCGAGCTAGGAAAGATGTGCAGCAGGTAAGGGTGATAAAGGATAATGAGGGAAACGTACTCACAAGCAAGGAGAGTGTGTTGAGCAGATGGAAAGAGTACTTTGAGGGGTTGATGAATGAAGAGAATGAGAGGGAGAAAAGGCTGGATGATGTGTGGATAGTGAATCATGAAGTGCAGTGGATTAGCAAGGAGGAAGTAAGGATAGCTATGAAGAGGATGAAGAACGGAAAGGATGTTGGTCCCGATGACATACCTGTGGAAGCATGGAGGTGTTTAGGTGAAATGGCAGTGGAGTTTTTAACTAGATTGTTTAATGAAATATTGGAAAGTGAGAGGATGCCTGAGGAATGGAGAAAAAGTGTTTTGGTACCAATTTTTAAGAATAAGGGTGATGTGCAGAGCTGTAGTAACTACAGAGGGATTAAACTGATCAGTCACAGCATGAAGTCATGGGAAAGAGTAGTGGAAGCTAGGTTAAGAAGGGAGGTGATGATTAGTGATCAGCAGTATGGTTTCATGCCAGGAAAGAGCACTACAGATGCGATGTTTGCTCTGAGAGTGTTGATGGAGCAGTACAGAGAAGGTCAGAAGGAGTTGCATTGTGTCTTTGTGGATTTAGAGAAAGCATATGACAGGGTGCCTAGAGAGGAGTTGTGGTATTGTATGAGGAAGTCGGGAGTGTCAGAGAAGTATGTAAGAGTGGTACAGGATATGTACGAGGGTAGTGTGACAGCGGTGAGGTGTTTAAGGTTGAGGTGGGATTACATCAAGGATCAGCTCTGAGCCCTTTCTTATTTGCAATGGTGATGGACAGGTTGACAGATGAGATCAGACAGGAGTCACCATGGACTATGATGTTTGCAGATGATATTGTGATCTGTAGTAAGAGTAGGGAACAGGTGGAGGAGACCCTGGAGAGGTGGAGATATGCTCTAGAGAGAAGAGCAATGAAGGTCAGCAGGGCTAAGACAGAATATATGTGTGTGAATGAAAGGGAGGATAGAGGAATGGTGAGGATTCAGGGAGTAGAGGTGGCGAAGGTGAATGAGTTTAAGTACTTGGGATCAACAGTTCAGAGTAATGGTGAGTGTGGAAGAGAGATGAAGAAGAGAGTACAGGCAGGATGGAGTGGGTGGTGAAGAGTGTCAGGAGTGATTTGTGACAGACTAGTACCAGTAAGAGTGAAAGGGAAGGTCTACAAGAGGGTAGTGAGACCAGCTATGTTATATGGGTTGGAGACAGTGGCATTGATAAAAAGGCAGGAGTGAGAGCTTGACGTGGCAGAGTTGAAGATGTTAAGATTTGCACTGGGTGTGACGAGGATGGACAGGATTAGGAATAAGTATATTAGAGGGTCAGCCCAGGTTGGAAGGTTTGGAGACAAAGCCAGATTGGCAACATTACGTTGGTTTGGACATGTGCTGAGGAGGGATGCAGAGTATATTGGGAAAAAGGATGAAGCTGCCAGGTAACAGGAAAAGAGGAAGGCCTAAGATAAGGTTTATGGATGTGGTGAGAGAGGACATGCAGGTGGTTGGTGTGACAGAGCAAGATGCAGAGGACAGGAAGAAATGGAAACAGTTCATCTGCTGTGGCAACCCCTAACGGGAGCAGCCGAAAGAAGAAGAAGAGGACAGAGAGTCAGGGAACAGACTATGAAATAGAGTGATATTGTGTGCTCATTGTGTTACAACTCCAGATGTTAGTTCTCACATTATTTATACTAAATTCAGATTGCCGCAGCCCTGTTTAGTAATGGGAGGCAAGTTAGGTATATTATGGAATGAAAATAGATTGAGAAGAAAATGAATAAAAAAGATGAGGAATCAGAGAGAAAGAAAGTGCTTGGGAGAGAAGGATTAATGGGGAGAAAAAGAAAATTGTTTAAAGTATCCAAAATACACAACTGTTCCTTACACACAAGTATATAACTTTCAAATATAAATGTTATTAGATGGAAGTTGCTGATGCTTACATATGTATTTACATTATGAATTTGATGTCACTGATATCCTTGGGAGTCCTATAATGGGGCATGTCTGATTATATATACATGAGTATTTCACTAATTTATACTTGGCCTATGGCTGGATACCATAATGCCTCACATTGCTGCAGAATAAGGAGTGTGAACTGATTTTGTCCATGAATGTTTTACTGCTTTCACTTTTGCGTACATTACCAGGAAAGGAGGGATCTAGTTTCAATCATAATCACTTAAGTTATAAACACTCAAGTAAACCCATGGAAGTGCCTTGCCCCAAGGGAAATAAAACTAATTCTTATATGGGCACTAATTTAAAAGCCAACAAATTGGGTTTCTAGTTGTGCTGGAAATTTTTCTTAAAATAAATCTATTAGGTGTCACAAAGGAGCAGAAATGATGATGGAACAAATAAAAGTTACTTTTATTCATTGTTCATACTTTAACAAAAACTTGACAAGCATTACACAACGTTAAACATGTTTTAACATAATAGTTTTAACCAAATCTATATTGTAAAAGGTAAGTCAGTTAAATTATTTAGATTTCAATAAGTCTGAGTTTGGTTCATCTATCAGTTTGATGAACAATTATGCATTAAAGTGTGCATGTTTATTGCAATTATAGTCAATAAAAGTTATTTATATTTTAATGCTAGCATCAGAGTATATTAGATACTGTAGCAAAGACCATGCATAGGTTGTCACTTACAGCTTCATATGTTTTTGGTCTTCAACTTCTTTCCTTAACTCTGGATTGAGGGGGGTACGCTAAAGGTCATCACTGAAAATGGGCTCAGGATTCCGATCCACCTACCTTAAATTATAGGACCTAGCCAATCATTTGCATTATTAATTTGGGTGGGTATATTTTGTAGCTTATTGTACTGACCCATATTAGTCAGAGTAACAGTTGAAGGAGGTTGCATATCAAGCATGCCTAAACAAGTCAAGTTACACAGTTGAAAAATATTGCAAACTTACAGGATCATAGTAACCTTGATGGAACCCTGTCAGAGGTTTTTCCAATGCAATATGTAATGCTACATGTCTAAAAAAGAACTGGTGGAAACGACCACATTCAAATATTGCAGCAAAAATGCGAAAAAAGGCACTCAGACTTCGAAAACAAATGAATAAATACTGAGCTACCTGTGACTACACCAGAACTGTAAGCCAGTCCAATTGTATAGTATAACACAAAGAAACACCCAACTTCCAACAGGATACAAAAGGATACAAAACAGCTTCCAGTTTATTTTGCTGTTCTGTATCCTGTTGGAAGTTGGGTGTTCCTTTTTGCTATACCATACAATTAGACTGGCTTACAATTCTGGTGCAGCCACAGGTAGCTCCGTATTTATTTATTCACATTCAAATATTGCTTTCCATATTCCCACAATATGAAATATTTCATGCTTTGATGCAGTTCTAAAGGCCTACATATTTGCTACACCTATAAAAGTATTGCAGTATGTTCTCAATAGGACTCTACTCCTAAACCAAGAAAAATGAGAGAGCAGAACTTTTTCATTGTAGACCACTGCCGTGTTTTTTCATTGTAAATCACTGTAGTACTTTCTC